>NC_053398.1:65752245-65957245 GCF_905171765.1 Bufo bufo | reverse complement strand
CGGACACTCAGGACCAGGTCTCTCAGGATGAAAGGCATGAAAAACCCGAACTAGCCTGTCGGCGTTTAACTCAGACGCAGGAACCCACATTCTTTCCTTGGGACCGTAACCTCTCCAATGCACCAGATATTGAAGAGAGCGGCGGACCTGACGAGAATTAACAATTTTGGATATCTGAAATTCTAGATTACCATTCACGACAACAGGAGGGGGTGGCAGCGGTGACGGTTCTAGAGGTGGAACATATTTTTTGAGTAACGACTTATGAAAAACATTATGAATTCTAAAAGTCTGAGGTAACTCCAGGCGAAAAGCCACGGGGTTGATGATGGCTACAATTTTGTAAGGGCCAATAAACCTAGGACCCAGTTTCCAAGAGGGAACCTTCAATTTAATATTCCTAGTAGACAACCACACATAGTCATTCACTCCTAGGTCCGGACCTGGCGACCGTCTCTTATCAGCCATGCATTTGTACTTACCTCCCATATTTTTCAAGTTAGCTTGCACCTTCTGCCATACCGATGAAAGAGATGACGAAAACCGTTCCTCTTCGGGAACCCCAGAAGACCCCCCCTCTTTGAAAGTACAGAATTGGGGATGAAAACCATATGCACCAAGAAATGGTGACTTGCCAGTGGATTCCTGACGACGATTATTTATGGCAAACTCAGCTAACGGTAAATATGATGACCACAACTCTTGGTTTTCAGACACAAAACATCTTAGATATGTCTCAAGGTTTTGGTTGGTACGCTCAGTCTGTCCATTCGACTGAGGATGGAAAGCTGAGGAAAAGGACAAGTGTACCCCCAAACGGGAACAAAAAGCTTTCCAAAATTTAGAAATAAACTGGGTACCCCGATCCGAAACAACATCGGAGGGGACCCCGTGAAGCTTCACGATTTCACTGACGAATACCTGAGCAAGAGTCTTAGCATTAGGTAGTGCGGGTAACGCAATAAAGTGTACCATTTTGCTAAACCTGTCCACTACTACCAAAATAACTGTTTTACCCGCAGACAAAGGTAAGTCAGTGATAAAATCCACAGATGTGTCCACGGTCTATTGGGAATGACGAGTGGTAATAGAGACCCTGCAGGACGTGTATGTGAAACTTTTGCGCGTGCACAGGTAGAACAAGAAGACACAAAATCCAATACATCCTGACGCAACCTTGGCCACCAAAAACGACGAGACAATAGCTCCAAGGTTGCTTTACTACCCGGGTGCCCAGCAAGTGCCGAACTATGATGTTCCTTTAATAATTCGAAACGTAGGTTCAACGGTACAAACAATTTCTCTGAGGGGCAAGAGACCGGGGCGTCCCCCTGGGCCTCTAACACCTTCCCCTCCAAAACAGAGTGTACCGCAGAAACAACCACTCCTCTTTGAAGAATGGGCACCGGATCACTCACATTACCCCCTCCAGGGAAACAACGAGATAGTGCATCAGCCTTGGTGTTCTTTGCCCCAGGACGATAGGTAATCACAAAGTTAAACCTGGTGAAAAATAGCGACCACCTAGCCTGTCTAGGGGTGAGACGCTTAGCTGATTCGAGGTACAGAAGATTTTTGTGGTCCGTAATCACAGTGACGGGGTGGACTGCCCCCTCTAAGAAGTGACGCCACTCCTCAAACGCAAGTTTAATAGCTAATAGTTCCCTATTGCCAATATCGTAGTTCTTTTCTGCTGCAGATAGTTTTTTAGAAAAGAAAGCACAAGGACGCCATTTGCCAGGAGACGGACCCTGAGACAGCACCGCCCCCACTCCCACCTCTGACGCATCGACTTCAACAATAAAAGGCTGAGAGACATCAGGTTGGACTAGTACAGGTGCTGAGGTAAACCTCTCTTTTAGAGAGGAAAAAGCAACTTTAGCGGCGTCAGACCATTTAGAAAAATCAGTCCCCTTCCTAGTCATGTCAGTAAGCGGTTTTACAATAAGTGAATAATTTTTAATGAATTTCCTATAGAAATTCGCGAAGCCCAAGAACCGTTGTAGTGCTTTGAGGTTCTCAGGAAGATCCCAATCTAAAATTGCCTGGACCTTCCTAGGATACATACGGAAACCTGAAGCAGATAAAAAAATAACCTAGGAATTGTATCTCCTGAACGGCGAAGACACATTTTTCAATTTTAGCATATAATTCATTCGTCCGTAGGACCTGCAGTACTTGTCTGACATGCACCTCATGTGTTTTCAGATCAGACAAATAAATTAAAATATCATCTAGGTATATTACCACAAACCTGCCGATTAGATGACTAAAAATGTCATTAACGAAATGTTGAAAGACGGCAGGAGCATTGGTCAGACCGAAAGGCATACGTAGATTTTCATAATGCCCCTCAGGGGTGTTAAACGCTGTCTTCCACTCATCCCCCTCCTTAATACGAATCAGATTGTAGGCCCCCCTAAGATCAAGTTTGGAGAACCACCTAGCACCCGCAATCTGATTAAACAGGTCAGGAATGAGAGGAAGAGGGTATGGGTCTCGGATGGTTATCCAATTTAATTCGTGAAAATCTAAGCAAGGACGCAGGCCCCCATCTTTCTTTTTAACGAAGAAAAACCCTGCAGCCACAGGTGAAGAAGAGGGTCTGATGTGTCCCTTAGCCAAGCTCTCGGAGATATAATCTTTCATGGCTTGTCTCTCTGGACCCGAAAGATTATATAACCTGGTCTTGGGTAATTTTGCGCCGGGAATAAGGTTAACCGGGCAATCATAAGGACGATGAGGTGGTAACTTCTGACAACCCTTTTCAGAAAAAACATCCTCAAAATCCGAAATAAATGTAGGTAGGGTATTTATGGAGGCGACTAAGCAATTGCTATTTAAGCAATTTTCTCTGCACTGCTCACTCCACTCCAATATCTCCCTGGCCTGCCAATCCACTACTGGATTGTGCGCTACCAACCAGGGAAGACCCAGCACTACCGGAGTGGGAAGCCCCTCCAGAACATAACCTGAAAGCATCTCGTTATGGTGGTCCCCTACCCGAAGGTGTAAATTATGAACAATGTGGGTGAGGTTTTTCTGAGACAGGGGAGCAGAATCAATAGCGAATATGGGAATGGGTCTCTGTAACGTACAGAGAGACAAACCCATAGTGCGGGCAAAATGGGCATCTATTAAATTTACCCCTGCTCCACTGTCTAGAAAGAAAGAAATAGTCTCCGTCTTATCACCAAAAATAATAACCGCTGGCAACACAAATTGCGATGTACGTATGGAGGAAACGTATGGAGGAAACGTATACCCCCCGGCTGACATCCTCCACACAGCCTGGGGTTAGTAGTTTATCCGACGGTCTTTTGTTTCTGAGGAAAGAAGGACAGACATTAATGAAATGACCCCTCTCCCCACAAAAAAAACAAACCCCACGCCTACGGCGAGCCACAGGAGGACGGACCTGACGAGTAGTTCCTCCTAGCTGCATAGGCTCGTCTAAGTCCGTACAGACTAACTGCTGCTTGGGAGAGGTTACCAATTGCTCCAGTTTTTTCAACCTGTCCCTAAGGCGTCTCTCTGTACGGATAGAAAGGGACATAACCGCATCAAGGGAAAAGGGGGTCTCATATAATGCAAGCGCATCCTTAACCCTTTCGGATAACCCAGAGCAGAACTGACTCCTGAGAGCTGGGTCGTTCCATTGGGTATCCGTAGCCCACCTACGGAATTCAGAGCAATACTCCTCTACCGGCCGCTCTCCTTGTAAGAGTCTCCGTAATCTTGATTCAGCCAGTGCGACTCAGTCAGGGTCGTCATATATGAGACCCAAAGCCCCGAAAAACTCATCCACTGACCGGAGAGCCTGGGAATCAGTAGGTAAAGAGAACGCCCAGGACTGCGGGTCCCCCTGCAGCAGGGAAATAACAACCCCCACCCGCTGATCTTCATTACCAGAGGAGTAAGGGCGCAGTTTAAAATATAACTTACAGGCCTCACGGAATGTCAAAAACTTGTCCCTTCCCGCAGAAAATCTGTCAGGGAGAGGGACCTTGGGTTCCGCAACAACCTGGTTACCAGTAGCAACCGCTGGGCTTGCGGTCAGTTGTAATCGCTGCTGTTGCTGGAGGACCGACGCCTTCAATCCTGCCATCTCAAAAGAAAGACCATGAAATTGTTTGGACAGAGCAGCAATTTGATCCATACTGGATTCTAAGTAGGTAAAAATTATAACTATTTTTTTTTTACCTACACAAAATAAGGGCCAGAGATAATGTAATGACCGACGTCACGCACAGGGAGGATAAAAGGGAAAGCCCTGCCCAAGGGAGAGGGAAAGGTGGTGACCCCTAACTCACCTTGCGGCTTGCACCTGACTGCCCTGACGTCCCTAGACGGGTTCTTCACCCGTGCGGCGATCACGTGCCTAAACCCTGGCTTTCCCTAAAATGAGCCCTAGATAGTGAACGGGCCGGTGGGATCGCTAGTCCGCACCACTATCACTAAGAGGGAAACACCAGGGAGAGGACATACAAAACAGACAAACACATACACCCAGGTGGACGATCACAATAGACCACAAAGGTCCAACAGGGATCCGGAGGGTAGCGTTCTGGACCAACTACCAGAGAACGCAGCAACACAGCTCCAGAAGGTCAGAATAGATGTCCAGGCAGGAAGTTCTATCTCTGGCAACCAGAGAAGTGTGAGAGAGGAATATAAGGAGGTTTGGTAGTGCTGGACAAGGAACAGCTGAGGAGAAGGAGCTACGGATCCCTGAGTGAGCCAAAAGGGTTTGCAAAGCAAACCCAGAAAGCTACCATAAGGAAAACAGCCCTATCTTAAATAGAGCGTGCAGCCAACCGCTGCGACTTCCTGACCCCGGGTATAACGGAGTCAGGCGTGGTTCTCGATACCCTCGTGACAGCAAACTTGCGACGTTTCGGCTCACAAGAGGAAGGCTCTTGCGAGCCGAAACATCGCAAGTTTGCCATACTATGGGTGATTAAACACTTTATTTCACCATTACTCTGGAGTGCAGTCCTACTTTCTTCGTCTCTCTATATATATATATATATATATATAGGTAAGGCTGTTACCAGCCTGCATTTGTGGGAGGGGCGTCTGGCTACTTATTCCGCCCGCTAACGGTCAGCCAGGCGCCCGAGCCTCACGCATTACTTGCCGGTATCGCGCTCCTTCCTCTTCCTTCCGAGTCTTGCTTCCTGTAGCCTGCGCACGCGCGCTATGAAGGTCCGGCTTGCCGCACGTCAGCCTGCCAGGTAAACGGGGCTCAGCTGGCTCCGCTCCGGCTGAGCCTCACGCCTGGCCTGGATTCTATCACCCGGGGTGCAAGGTGTAGACGCCGATCTGCCTGTCACATGCTGGGTCGGAATGGGTATGTTTTAACATGGGAGGTGGTGGCAAACTTCGGGTCTTCACTTAGCAGGCTGGTGAGGGGGTGTACAGAGCCATACCAGCACTTGCCATATGGCTGTGATGCAGGTGGGGGTCCTGTTTCGTTTTAGGTTGGCACAGTTTCAGTAGTACCCTCTGCCAGCTTGCTAAGGGCATTTGCACATGCAGGTTAGGTTCACCTGCTCTAGGGTTCCCTCTCTGTGGGTTCAGCTTTCTCCCTCTGCCAGCACATGTGCCTCATAACCAGCTCACAGCAGATGACCTGCGGACTACAGCACCTGTTGACCTGTCCCTAATGTATGTAATTGTTTAACACAGAGCTACAATACATAGGCCGTCCAGAAAAAATTAGCATTATTTTTGCCAATGGACACATTCGGTCTGTACGTCAACAGTTTTGCCTGCCAGTTCCTCTGCCACATCCTCATAATACCAGAATTTGCTGCACATGTAAAGTCGGTGATTTTGCTTTGCTGCCTAAAAACAGCGGATTTCATGTTGCTCGATGTTCTGTCTCACTCAGCTCCTGTCTTCTGGTCCTCCTGTGTTGTCAATGTTCCCTGGACCACTCAGGGTGTCAGTGTCTCCTGGATCGCCCAGGGTGTCAGTGTCTCCTGGATCGCCCAGGGTGTCAGTGTCCCCTGGATCGCCCAGGGTGTCGGTGTCTCCTGGATCGCCCAGGGTGTCGGTGTCTCCTGGATCGCCCAGGGTGTCGGTGTCTCCTGGATCGCCCAGGGTGTCTGTGTCTCCTGGATCGCCCAGGGTGTCTGTGTCTCCTGGATCGCCCAGGGTGTCTGTGTCTCCTGGATCGCCCAGGGTGTCTGTGTCTCCTGGATCGCCCAGGGTATCTGTCTTCTGTTTTACTCAGGGTTATTATGTGTTCTGGGTCCTTTTTTCTCGTGTTGGTACCTAGTCATCATCTTCAGTTCTGATTTTGTTTTTGTTCCTTTCTTTAGATTGGGCAGTAGTTTTTGTTCTTCTCCTACATATCGTTTAGGCAATTCTGAGGCGCTTCCAGTTCCAACATAAACGATTGGTGTTTTGGAGCCGTACTTCCAAATCCGTTTGTGTCCCGCCAGGTCAAGCATGTCCCACATGTCCGATATGGATGACAACATCTCCATGCCAGGAACTTCCATCTCAGGACACAACAGCAGCACATCCTTGAGAAATTGGACAGTGCCAAAACTGATTGCCGAGCTTAATCGCAGGGGGATTCGGCATCCCGCGTCCGCCCGCAAGGCTGAATTATATCGCCTGCTGATGACGGCCCCGGGTCCGGCAGCTGAGCAGTCCAATCTCGATTCAATACAGCTTGCGCTAGCTCAGATCCAGTCTTCCATCGGTGGTCTCGCTAGCTCGGTCATGGACATTCAGGCTAGGGTAGCAGTCTTGGAAACCAGGCCAGCAGCCTCGCCGCAATATCCGGGTTCGGCAGTCACCCCTGCCATTCCTCAGGACGTTGCAGGTAGGCCTTCTGCCACTCCTCAAATTGCTCCTTCTCATTTTGTCCCGGAGCATATCAAAAAGGATAACCTGGCAGGCAAGGACGTGAATCTGGCGTCTATTCTTATTTCCGCCCAGGATATTTCTGAGAATTGGGTCATCAACTGCGGAGAGGTTTCTGTGGTTTTGAAGGCTAAGGATGCTCGGCTAAACAGGAAATTATCTATTTCCGAGTTTGTTCTGGCCTTCAGTCTCTACAGAGACGTGGTGTGCTCCGCTCAGCCTAGTCGTAGGGAAGAGTTGGACACTTATTTGTACCGGATTACGGATTTGGGGCACAAGTACGGCGGCTCGGCTTTCTATGACTATCATCGTTCATTTTCTGCCAAAGCCACTGCTGCCCTGAACCAGTTTCAGTTTGTGTCAAACTGGGCAGACTTGGATATGGAGCTGTTTTGCCGACACTTTGCGGGTCTCAAGGCCCCTCTTTGTGCCATTTGCCAGTCCATTTTCCATTCCACTGAGTGGTGCCTTAATCCGGTGCAGGCCCCGCAGTCAGTGCCTACGCCAGGTCCTTCCGGGTCCTCCAGGTCTTCATCTTCCTTAGATAAGCTGGGCAGGCCAATTGTGTACCTCGGTAGTAGCCAGGTATGCAATAATTTCAATGCTAAGGGCTGTGCCTTCAATGCTTGTCGAGCGCTTCATATCTGTTCTCTGTGTTTTCAGGCCCACCCCCGTCCCTCCTGTCCCAGGAAGACAGCCAAGGATTCCTGACTAGCCGACATCAATTTGGAATTACTGCCTGCACTTCTGTGGGACCACCCCGACCGTCCTTTCGTCACCTTCTTGTTGGATGGGTTCAGAGAGGGTTTCACACCGGTCTCATCGCGCTTCCCCAGGGCTGCTGGGTAGGCCCCAATTTGATATCCGCTTCCAGTGACCCTGAAGCGGTGACTACCCTCATCCAATCAGAGGTCGACAAAGGGTTCATTATTGGTCCTTTTCTAGAGATTCCCTTCCAGTCATGGCATATCAATCCCATTGGCCTTGTCACAAAGCAATCTTCTAATAAAAAGCGTCTCATCTATGATCTCTCCGCGCCTCATATGTCTTCCATCCCCAGTCTCAACTCGCTCATTCCCTCTGAGGAATATTCTATGCAATATTCCTCAGTCGATGAGGCCATTCAGTACATTCTGCAAGCAGGTGTCGGGGCTTGGTTGGCCAAGGTAGATATCGCCGATGCTTTCAAGCTGCTTCCAATCCATCCGCAGCTTTGAAAGTATTATGGCATCAAGTGGGCGGATAAATTCTACTTTGCCAACCGACTCACTTTTGGGTCTAAGAGTAGCCCTTGGCTTTTTGAACAACTTTCCAAAGCCCTGCATTGGATTCTCATCCATCACGGCGGTTTATCCATGGTCGTCCACTACTTGGACGACTTTCTTCTCGTTGAAAAGCCCAGACAGGTCCCATCCATTCCCCACACACTCCTGGACATTTTTTCCCGTCTTCAGGTCCCTGTGGCTGCCGCCAAGACTTAGGGTCCGGCCACCAAGGTCACCTTCCTGGGCATCATATTAGATGCAGTCAAGATGGAAGCTAGCCTCCCCAGCGAGAAATTGCTCAGCATCCGCTCAGCTATCTCCCAAGCGGTTCGGTCCCACTCTCTGACCAAGGTGGAGCTGCAATCCTTGCTGGGGATGCTTAACTTCCCCACTAGAATTATTCCTCAAGGCAGGGCCTTTCTTTCCAGATTGTTATGTCTGCCCCAGAACAGGATTCCGTCATCCATCTGGACAGCCAGGCCATTGCTGACCTTGTCATGTGGAACAGTTTTCTCTCCGACTGGAATGGCATTTCTTTGTTCGTTCCACAGTGGGACTCTTCTTCTCCCCTTGTTTTTTCTGACGCCGCGGGTTCCTCCGGTTTCGCCGCCATTTTTAGGTCTCACTGGCTGGCTGCCGGATGGCCGCTGGAATTAGCCTCATACTCAGCAGCACTCAAATCCTCTCCCCTTCTGGAACTGTATCCCGTCGTGGCGGCAGCTCAGGTTTGGGGTCACCATTGGTCTAACGCTTCTGTGACCTTTGTTATGGAGAGTCAGACCTTGGTGGACATTGTTAACAAAGGCAGGGGCCAGTCCTTCAAGATCATGGCCTTGTAGCGCAAACTAGTTTTGTTGTCCTTCCGCCACATTTTTCACATACGATGTGTACACATTTCAGGCTAGCAGAATAGGGCCGCGGATGCTCTTTCCCGTTTTAATTTTCAGGTTTTTTTTTTCAGGAAATGCCCGACTCGGATCAGTCAGGCACGCCCGTGCCTCAATTCAGCACACTCATTCTGGACTAGATTCCCTCATAGACGAGGCCAAGGGTCTGGTTAGAAAATCTCTGTCACGCAATAGGAATTATCAGGCCGGCTTGAGAGCTTTTGATAAATTCTCCAAGATTCATCCGAGGGGTCATCATTCCGAAACCTCCTATATATTATGGCCTTCTTAGCTTATTGTCACTCACAACTATCTCTGTCGCATAATACCATCAAACTTTATTTAGCCGGACTACAACATCACTTTATGCTGACTAATCCTCACCGCAGGTCCATTTTCTCTGTTCAGGCTATTAAAGCCACCCTCCGGGGTATTCAGAAGGAGGGTAAGGGGTCCGTGAGCCGCAGGCAACCAGTGTCTAGCGAGTTGTTTAGGGATCTCTCCTTGTCATTGGATGGTAATCCTTTTGGGCCCTCCACTAGCCTGATCCTGAAAGCGGCCATGTATCTCAGTTTTTATGGGTTCCTTAGGCCCGGCGAAGTTCTAGCCGGCCCAAATCGTCAAGGACATCCTTTGAAGCAGCATTTGTCATGGGGCCTTGGTCATTATACCCTCCTTCTACCCTTCACCAAAACCAATCAGACTGGTCCCCCCACGGAGGTCAAATTCTACCCGACCTCAAACAATTGGTGCCCGGTTCAGGTGCTGCATCGATTACTATCACATATTCAGGACTCACCACCAGACAGCCTGCTCCTGCCACATGCAGGCAAACCTCTCAACACCTCGCAGTTCATTTCCTATATCCGTGCCCTTGCCCAGGGTCTAGGTTATGACCCCAAAGTAATTTCGGGGCATTCTTTCCGCATAGGGGCGGCCACAGCTGCATCTCGGCACCAGGTGCCAGCTCATGTCATTCGGTCCATGGGGCGATGGCGGTCTCCTGTTTCACCAGATATATTCCCAATCCTCAAGTAGAGATATCTCGTGCCTTTTGTTCTTTGGCTTTGTAATTATTATAATAAAGTGTTGTACCTAACTGTTGTTTTTTGCCCCCTTTTTCTTGGTGTACCCGCGCCCGTGGCTCCCGGCACAATTCAGCCACTATGTTCAGGGCCGGATTCTCTGCGTACGCCGACATCTTTCATAGCCCTGACCATAAATAGGTAAGGCTGTTACCAGCCTGCATCTGTGGGAGGGGCGTCTGGCTACTTATTCCCCCCGCTAACGGTCAGCCAGGCGCCCGAGCCTCAGGCCCCTCCCTCCCGCCCTTTTTTCCAGCTTCCATTGGGTATGCCCCCTTTTTCTTGGTGTACCCGTGCCCGTGGCTCCCGACACAATTCAGCCACTATGTTCAGGGCAGGATTCTCTGCGTACGCCGACGTCTTTCCTAGCCCTGACCATAAATATATATATATTTATTTATTCATCTCTCTATTCATGTATATATACATCTTAATCCTTATTAATATCCGTATGTCTTCAGTCTTTCCCTTCATTACCAACGATAAGCAATGATCAACTATTATGAATTGTTTTATTGTAACCATGACCAAGCATCATGTCACGATTATTTATCGTGTTAACTGTTTTTATATTTTATATTAATCATGTCAGATACTTTTAATGTTCTGTATCTACATTTTTTTTCAAATGTTCGTTTAAGCACATATGTGTCCTTTTAGACTTGAAAAAGGTGCACTGTTTGCTCCAAAACGCGTTGTCAACCTTGAATAAAGAAAAGTTTGTATCTAATACTCACCTGGTCATTCAGTTGCGCCGTTAGTGTCTCTACCAAGGGTGTTGACCCGCTCCATGATACGGAAGCTGGTCTTAGCTGCAGGGAAGACACCAGGTTGCTTCCGCAAGAGTGGTCCCAGTTAAGTGGCAGCTGGCCGAGCAGGCCAGAACGCCCCGGTGCAAGCACTGGGGATACAGGCAGGTGGAGCGAGCTGTCGCTGGATGGAAGAAGCACAGCAGCAGAGTCAGATGAAGCAGAGCTGAGTTAGTGATTTAGCAGAGCTGGTGCTGTTAGAACAGCAGAGCTGAATAGCTCCGGTGCAGCAGGTGTAACAAGCTGAACAGCAGACAGAGGCGTGGTCGACAATCCGAATCATACACTTTAGAGCAGCGAGGTACAGGAGGATCAGGCAGAGACGAGGTCAGGATACAGGGTAAGGTCAGAAGCAGGATAACAACACAGGAACTATGAGCTGGAACCTTGGCTGTAGAAAACTACAATATTGCTCAGGCATCACAGGAAGGGGGAAGCACCCTTATAAAGGTGGTGCCTGGCCGGGATTGGAGAGAAGGCGGAATCAGCGGCGTGTACGAACCCTTAAAGAAACAGGATGCGTGCAGCTCCTAAAAGGTGCAACTGAAGCTGTCACTACCTGCGACAGTGCAGGAAAGCTGGTCTGGAGCCTGCCACGGAGAGGAGGAGCCTTGTGTGCAGTTCGACTGAGGTACATAGCAGGATGCGCTGCACACTAGCGGCTTCCAACTGCCATTGTTACAGTATTCCCCCTCTCAGGCCCCTTCTTCTTGGTTCTGGTGTGCTGAAAAAATCTTTTGAGAAGATTCGGAGCATGTACATTTTCCTCCGGCTCCCAGGAATGTTCCTCAGGACCACAATTCTTCCAGTCTACAAGAAAGTACCTCTTGCCACCAACTACCTTGAAATCGAGGATGTTCTGTACGTCAAATTCAGATTCTTCGCCAGTAGGATCGGAAGTAGTGGTGGAGGGGGGTTTGGAAAAAAAATTGACGACCAATGGTTTGAGGAGAGATACATGGAAGGAGTTTGGAATCTGGAGGGTAGGAGGCAACCAGAGTTTGTAGGAAACAGGGTTAATGCGCTCTAGGATCTCAAACGGGCCCATAAACCAGGGAGCAAATTTGTAACAAGGTATCTTCATGCGGATGTTCCGGAAGGAAAGTCAGACTTTGTCGCCAGGAAAGAACTGAGGAGGTGGTATACGTCTGCATTCTTCTTCATACGGGTAACTGCTTGAGAGATAGAGTCCTTAGTCTGTCTCAAGATGCTGAGGAAGTCTCTGAACAAAGAATTAGCAGTTGGTACCTCAGAAGATGCAGACAGGGGTAAAGGAGCACGGAGATGAAGTCCATACACTATATAGAAGGGAGAAGAGCCCGTAGATTCTCCGGAATGGCTCTTGTAAGAGAATTCCGCCCAAGGCAGGAGCCGAACCCAGTCATCATGCTGAACAGAGACAAAGTGACGTAGTTAGTTCTCCAAGATCTGGTTAATTCGTTTAACTTGCCCATTAGACTGAGGATGGTAACCAGAAGAGAAATCCAACTTGACCTCAAGTAGCCCACAGAGCGATTGCCAGAATTTGGAAGTGAATTGTACCCCGCGATCAGACACAATGCGCAGAGGTAGACCATGAAGGCGGAAAATCTGTCTACCACTACCCAGATTACGGAACAGCCAGCAGAAGATGGGAGATCTGTGATAAAGTCCATAGCGATGTTCTGCCAGGGAACTTCAGGAATGGTAGTAGCAAGCCCGTGGGTTTGGTTCGGGAAGCCTTGTTGTGGGCACAGGATGTACAGGCAGACACAAACTCCCAGACATCTTTGGATAGGGTTGGCCACCAATAGTGACGGGACAGCAAATTAAGGGTCTTACGCACCCCAGGGTGACCAGCATACTTGGAGCAATGTCCCCAAGAAAGAATCTCCTCCTCTTGGCCTGTGAAACAAAGATCTTCCCAGGAGGAATATCTCTCACACGGACTGGCGCCACAGAAACCAGACAAGACGGTTCTATGATCCGCTGGGTCGAAAGAACGGGAAAGTGCATCAGCCTTTACATTTTTATCAGCCGGTCGGAAATGCAGAAGAAATTTGAATCTGACAAAGAAAAGTGCCCATCGAGCCTGACGTGGATTTAGACGCTGTGCAGACTGTAGATATGTCAGATTCTTGTGGTCAGTGTATATCACCACAGGATGCAGAGCCCCCTCCAGAAGGTATCTCCATTCTTCCAAGGCCATCTTGATAGCCAGCAGCTCTCTATCGTCGATGAAATAGTTTATTTCCACAGAAGAGAAGAGCTTGGAGAAGAAACCACACAAGACAAATCTCCCTTTGGAGTTCTTCTGTAGCAGGACAGCACCTGCTCTAATAGAGGAAGCATCCATCCACTTCAAGGAAGAACTGTTGGGAGGGATCCGGATGACAGAGAACAGGAGAAGTGACTAAGCAGTCTTTAAGATGCAGGAAAGCAGACTCAGCTCCACCTCTTTGCATCCACCCCTTTTTCGTCAGAGCAGAAATCGGAGCTGTGAGGGAAGAGAAGTTTGGGATGAACTGTCTATAGAAGTTGGCAAACCCCAGGAACCTTTGAATGGCACAGAGACCTTGAGGACAAGACCAGTTCAGGACGGCTGAGACCTTGTCGGAGTCCATTTGCAGACCAAAGCAGGAAACAATGCATCCCAGAAAGGGTAAGGTGGACTGCTTAAAGACGAGCTTAGCGTACAGACCATTCTCCCTTAATCGCTGCAAAACCAGGCGCACTTGCTTCCGGTGAGTGGTCAAGTCCGGGGAATAGATGAGAATATCATCGAGATACACCACAACCCAGTTGTACAACAGGTCCCGGAAGATATCGTTCACAAATTCTTGAAAAACTGCAGGTGCGTTGCATAGGCCGAATGGCATGAGGAGGTACTCATAGTGGCCATCACGGGTATTGAACGCCGTCTTCCACTCGTTGCCTTCACGGATTCGGATCAGGTTATACACACCATGCAGATCCAGCTTAGAAAATTTCTGGGCGCCTCGGATACGGTCAAACAGTTCAGAAATCAGAGGCAGAGGGTACTTGTTCTTGACCGTGATCTTGTTCAGCCCACAATAATCTATGCACGGACGGAGTGACCCGTCTTTCTTGGCCACGAAGAAGAAACCGGCTCCCGCCGGAGAGGTAGACTTTCGGATAAATCCCCTCTGGAGGTTTTCCTTAACATACTCGGCCATTGCCTGAGTTTCGGGCAGAGATAATGGATAAACCCTTCCACGAGTTGGGGAAGTCCCAGGTAGAAGATCGCTCGGACAGTCATAAGAGCGATGAGGTGGTAAAGTCTCAGCCCTCTTCTTACAAAAACGTCCTCATATGCCACATATTGCGGAGGCACACCAGACAGTTTCATAGGGACTGCAAGAGGAGACGTTGGGCGAACCACCGACAGACAGGAAGAATGGCACTAAGGACCCCAGCGGAGAATATCCCCCGTACACCAGTCTAAGATGGGAGAATGCTGCTGTAGCCAGGGCAATCCCAGAAGCACTGGGTGAGTGGAATCCGGCAGGACATAGAAAGATATTTTTTCAGAATGTAGCACCCTGACTTTGAGTTTAACAGGAGCAGTGATGAACTGAATAGGTCTGGTCAGGGGTTGTCCATTTACAATAGTTGCAACTAGACGAGTGGTGGATAACTGGCACTGAGTCACCAGGGCTTGATTAACAGAATTTTCGGCTGCGCCAGAATCCAGGAAGGCAGGTACAGATATACTGGTTTTCCCAGAGGACAAGACAACAGGAACAAGAAGTTTGGGAGAATTATCTCTTTCGCCTAGGGTCACTTCTCCCATAGAGCCTAGGCGCAGAAGATTTCCGCCTTCTGGGGACAGGTACAAACGTGACCCTTTCCACTACACTAGAGGCACAAGTCTTCTGCTCGTCGCTGCTGGCGCTCCTGGTCAGAGAGCTTCAGGCGTTCCACCTGCATAGGCTCTTCAGGCGGAACCACAGTAGGAGTCTGAACAGTCCTCTGGAAGACAGGTGCGAGTCTAGATGTCCGCCTCACCCTTATGGCTTGAGAGAAACGTTCTCGAAGTCGAACGTCAATACGTGTGGCCAATATGACCAAAGCGTCCAGAGAGACAGGAAGATCCCTTCCCGCAAGTTCATCTTTAATACGGTCACTAAGACCCTCCAAGAATATGGCTTGTTGGGCTTCATCATTCCAGGACAGTTCAGCGGACAGAGTACGGAACTGAATTGCATATTGTCCCACTGTCATTGCGCCTTGACGCAGACGAAGCAGCGCAGAGGCTGCAGACGAGGCACGACCTGGTTCCTCAAGCACCGTACAAAAAACTGTTAGGAAGGTCTGGAGGTTTGCAGGTCCGCTTCGCTCCCATATAGGATTAGCCCAGGCTAGAGCTTCTCCAGAGAGCAGAGAGACTATGAAAGCTACTTTCGCTCGGTCAGACTGGAACTTGTCTCCATGTAGCTCAAAGTGGATCAGGCACTGATTCAGGAACCCTCTGCAGTCTTTCAGATCGCCACTGTAGCGTGGAGGCAAAGGCAGCTGGACAGCAGTTATGCCATGGTGTCAATACGATGCAACAGGATTTACAGGAGTTGCTGGGACTTGTGGTACAGAAGGAGCAGGTGTAGATAGTGCGTCCAGACGGGCGGATATCGTGTTCAGACACTGCAGCAGGACATCTTGGCGTTTGCTCTGGCGTTGTAGCTCTTGGTATAAATTTTGAACTACAGGCTTGGGCTTGCCAGCGGGGTCCATGGCCTGAGCAAACTGTAATGCTCCAACGGGTGTGGACCCGCTGTGCCACTTACCGGTTTGGCTTTGGGCCAAACTTGGGAGCGGAATCTAAGTGTTCCCCTGGTATTTACCCTTTATCCCGCTCCAAGATGCGGAAGCTGGTCTTAGCTGCAGAGGAGACACCAGGTCACTACCGCAAGAGTGGTCCCGGTTAAGTGGCAGCTGGCCGGGCAGGCCAGAATGCCCCGTTGCAAGCACTGGGGATACAGGCAGGTGGAGCGAGCTGTCACTGGATGGAAGATACGTAGCAGCAGAGTCAGATGAAGCAGAGCTGAGTTAGTGATTAAGCAGAGCTGGCGCTGTTAGAACAGCAGAGTTGAATAGCTCCGGTGCAGCAGGTGTAACAAGCTGAACAGCAGACAGAGGCGTGGTCAACAAGCCGAATTATACACTCTAGAGCAGCGAGGTACAGGAGGATCAGGCCGAGACGAGGTCAGGATAAGGTCGGAAGCAGGATAACAACACAGGAACTATGAGCTGGAACCTTGGCTGTAGAAAACTACAATATTGCTCAGGCATCACAGGAAGGGGGAAGCACCCTTATCGGAATCAGGGGCATGCACGAACCCTTAAAGAAACAGGACGCATGCAGCTTTTACAAGGGACAACTGAAGCTGTCGTCGCCTGCGACAGTGCAGGAAAGCAGGTTCGAAGCCTACCGCAGAGAGAAGGAGCCTTGTGTGCAGTTCGACTGAGGTACATAGCAGGATGTGCTGCAAGCTGGCGGCTGCCAACTGCCATTGTTACATCCCTCACTTATATTTGGTGTGTGGGCTTTAGACAGGACTTTACATAAAGGAAAATCCTTCCCCCTCTCTGGTTATGACGATCATTTCTAAATAGACTATAACCCCGTACGTTAACTGACCAGTCATAGCTATCATCCAGCTATGTCTCAGTTGTTCCCCCATGTCATAGTCCTCCTCAGACATTACTACTTCTAGTTCACCAGTTTTATTAGTCAGGCTTCTGGTATTAGTACACATACGTTAATTAAGAGGTTTTTGTATATTTTTTTACCATACACCTTTCCTTATGAACTGTTCTAGTCCCTCCTTCCACTCCTCCCTCAGTTTCATTACCTCGCCCCAGGTCTCTATCTGCACTATCCTCCCCTCCTATAATGTAATTGCCCTGCAAAAAAAAAAAAGGAGGGGAAAGGCGTCAGGACATAGGAGCTCCGCCCAACATCCAAACCCACTCAGCCCGTATGCCCTGGCAAACCCGATTTCTCCATTCACATCAATCGATGTGGATGAATAAATCATTGCCGGAATTTTCTATTTTTTTTTATATACAAAGTGTTTGCCAAAGCATATGAACACCGCCCCTCAGCTCATAAGCCTCGTCAAACGTATCTTTTTTTACTGCAGAGGAGAAATCTCGTCTTGCAGCGCCGCATATACTGACTTTTGTGTAATCCGACAGCAGCGCAATGCTTCTGTCAGAATGCACATCAGTGCTGCAGCTGGTTCATCGGTTGGTCCACCTAGAAGGTAAAAAAAACGAAACAAAAAAAACAAAACAGGCCGCAACGCAATAAATTTATTAACATTAACTTTATATAACATTTGAAACAGAACATTAACTTTTATAAACTTTATTGAACTTTTGGAACATTAACTTTTTTGCTTACCTTTTTTTTTTTTTTTGCCTTTATAGGACAAACCTCTCCTTCCTTATGGGACAATGTGCAAAGCGCAAATCGCCCAGAGATGTGGCGAAGTACATTATGCACTTTGTCCCAGGTGAAAGGAGAGGTTTGCAGCAGCTCTGTGTGAAAGGGCCCTAAGACCCCTGTGTGCCTGTCCTGTGTCACGCAATCCCTATACTAAGTGTACCTGTGTGTGGTACTTCCGGAAACACTCCCCTAAGCATAGGGCAGGGTGGTCAGGGCAGTCAGGACAGAAATAGCTGGTGTCACGCCTTATTCCACTCCTGCAACAGACACAACATCTTTTTTGGGGTGCGCTTGGTTTAAGGTACTAGCAACGACATTGGGGAAATGTCGCTCGTGTAGACGGCTCACTACACTGGTGGTTGGGGCCACGGAACCTCCTGGATACAGGAGGTTCTCGATGATCTCTTCCTGAAATTTGAGGAAGGATCCTGTTCTCCCAGCCTTACTGTAGAGAACAAAACTATTGTACATAGCCAATTGAATTAGGTATACAGACACCTTCTTATACCAGCGTATGGTCCTGCGGGAGAGTAAATAAGGAGCCAACATCTGGTCATTGAAGTCCACCCCTCCCATGAGCAAATTATAGTTGTGGACACAGAGGGGCTTTTCAATGACTCCAGTTGCTCGTTCAATTTGGATTGTCGTGTCTGCGTGAATGGAGGAGAGCATGTAAACGTCATGCTTGTCTCTCTATTTCACCGCGAGCAATTCTTTGTTATACAAGGCAGCCCTCTCCCCCCTTGCAAGACGGGTGGTAACGAGCCGTTGGGGGAAGCCCCGGCGACTAGGTCGCACAGTGCCACAGCAGCCAATCTGTTCTAGAAACAAATGCCTGAAGAGGGGCACACTTGTGTAGAAATTGTCTACATAAAGGTGGTACCCCTTGCCAAATAAGGGTGACACCAAGTCCCAGACTGTCTTCCCACTGCTCCCCAGGTAGTCAGGGCAACCAACCGGCTCCAGGGTCTGATCTTTACCCTCATAGACACGAAATTTGTGCGTATAGCCTGTGGCCCTTTCACAGAGCTTATACAATTTGACCCCATACCGGGCGCGCTTGCTTGGGATGTATTGTTTGAAGCCAAGGCGCCCGGTAAAATGTATCAGGGACTCGTCTATGCAGATGTTTTGCTCAGGGGTATACAAATCTGCAAATTTGGTGTTAAAGTGGTCTATGAGGGGCCGAATTTTGTGGAGCCGGTCAAAAGCTGGGTGGCCTCTAGGACGAGAGGTGCTATTATCACTAAAGTGCAGGAAACGCAGGATGGTCTCAAATCGTGTCCTGGACATGGCAGCAGAGAACATGGGCATGTGATTAATTGGGTTCGTGGACCAATATGACCGCAATTCATGCTTTTTTGTCAGGCCCATGTTGAGGAGAAGGCCCAGAAAAGTTTTAAATTCGGAAACTTGGACGGGTTTCCACCGGAAAGACTAGGCATAAAAGCTTCCCGGGTTGGCAGCTATAAATTGAGTGGCATACCGGTGTTTTTCTGCCACGACTAAGTCAAAGAGCTCCGTAGTGAAGAACAGCTCAAAAAACCCCAGTGCCGATCCGATCTGAGCTGTCTCAACCCGAACTCCAGACTGGGCGGTGAAAGGGGGAACTACTGGTGCGGCTGAAGATGGGGGCTGCCAATCGGGGTTTGCCAGCACCTCAGGGACTCTAGGGGCTCTACGGGCCTGTCTGTGCGGTGGCTGCAACGGGGGAACTACTGCACATGCCACCGTACCAGCTTCAACTGCCCTTCTGGTGCTCGCCACTTCACCATGTTCTACGGCAGTGCTGGTACTAGGTCCAGGATGGGCTGCGCTGCTGGTGTATGCCTCACCACGTAATCCGACAGCACCAGCCCCACTCTGCTGCCCTTGAAGCGGACCCTGCGCAACCTGTGGTCTAGCAACACGGGCCCGGGTACGCCTGGTGGTATCAGGGACCTCAACCTCATCGTCCGAACTTTGGGTCAGACTGCCATTGCTTTCTACAGGTTCGTATTCTGACCCGCTGGATTCTTCAGATGAGAGTTCCCATTCCTCATCCGACTGGGTCAGAAGCCTGTAGGCCTCTTCAGAAGAATACCCCTTACTTGCCATTTGGTCAACTAAATTTAGGGGGTATTCCCTGAGACTACCCAAGAAAAAAAGCAAGCCTGTCTTACAAATGGGAGGCTAGCGAAGTACAGGAAGCTGCTGCGATTGATAAATAATATCAAAACTGATTTTTTTTTTATCGCCGCAGCGCTTGTGTAGTAATTGTGCAGTGATAAAAAAAATAATAATAATTTTGTCACTGCGGCGGGGCCTGATCGGGCAAACACTGCGTTTTGGGTGGAGGGCGAGCTAAGGTGACACTAATACTATTATACTGTAGATCTGACTGTGATCAGTTCTGATCAATTACAGATACTATAAAGTTCCAATGCTGATTAGCGATACGCTAATCAGCAAATCAGTGACTGCGGTGCGGTGGGCTGGGCACTAACTGAAGCTAACTACCAAAGGGGCCTAAACTAATCTAAACCTAACAGTCAATACTGGTGAAAAAAAAAAAGTGACAGTTTACACTGATCACTTTTTTCCCTTTCACTAGTGATTGACAGGGGTGATCAAGGGGTTAATTGGGTGATTGGGGGGGGGGGGTGATCTGGGGCTAAATGTGTTGTGCTTGGTGTACTCACAGTGATCTGTGCTCTCTGCTGGGACCAACCGACGAAAAGGAACCAGCAGAGAGCACAGAAGCCATTTAACACATCATATTTATAAATATAATGTGTTAAATGGCTTGTGATTCAATTTTTTTAAAAGTCACCAACCTGCCAGCGCTGATCATTGGCTGGCAGGCTGGTGACGAACTTCTCCTGCAACTTTTCCCGGCCCGCGAAATGACACGCCGATGCGTCTACGAGGAACAAACCGACCGCCCGCAGGACGCATCCCTGCATTAGGCGGTCGGGAGGCAGTTAAGGACACAGCCTTATTTCACCTTAAGGACCAGGCCATTTTTTGCAAATCTGACCAGTGTCACTTTAAGTGGTGACAACTTTAAAACGCTTTGACTTATCCAGTCACATATTGTACCTCATGACACTGGTAAAATTAAGTTAAAAAAAATATTTTTATTTATAAAAAAATACCAAATTTACAAAAAATTGGTAAAAAATGGCAAATTTCCAAGTTTCAATTTCTCTACTTCTATAATACATAGTAATACCTACAAAAATAGTTATTACTTTACATTCCCCATATGTCTACTTCATGTTTGGATCATTTTGGGAATGATATTTTATTTTTTGGGGGGTGTTACAGGGCTTAGAAGTTTAGAAGCAAATCTTGAAATTTTTCAGAAATTTTCAAAAACCCAAAGCACAAAGCAAGGGTTAACAGCCAAACAAAACGTAATATTTATTACCCTCATACTGCAGTTTACAGAAACACCCCATATGTGGTCGTAAACTGCTGTATGACCAAACGGCAGGGCGCAGAAGGAAAGGAACGCTGTATGGTTTCTGGAAGGCAGATTTTGATGGCCTTTTTTTTTAGCACCATGTCCCATTTGAAGCCCCCTAGAGTAAAAACTCCATAAAAGCGACCCAATCTAAGAAACTACACCCCTCAAGGTATTCAAAACTGATTTACAAACGTTGTTAACCCTTTAGGTGTTCCATAAGAGTTATTGGCAAATGGAGATAAAATTTCAGAATTTAGATTTTTGGGCAAATTTTCCATTTTAATCAATTTTTTCCAGTAACAAAGCAAGGGTTAACAGCCAAACAAAATGCTATATTTATTGCCCCGATTCTGTAGTTTGCAGAAACACCCCATATGTGACAGTAAACTACTGTACGGGCACACAGTAGGGCGTAGTAGTATAGTGGGACATGTCTCGTCAAACTCAAAGTGACAGGTGCCCCGCCCCTTTTCCACTGCATAACCCCTCCCAGAAATGACCTAACCCCGCCCATATCCGCCCATTTCTCTCCCCTCGCCGCCCCAAACCACGCCTAAATGTCTCCCACTTTGATATGATTTTCCTATCATTTTATAGGGTTTAATATAAATTTTATATCAAATGATAAGCTTTTTATATCACTTTATAAGTCCTTATCAAATGATAAGCTTTTATTAACACTTTATATCCCATTTATAACATTTTGATACGTTTTTATACCACTTTTATATCATTTTGTGATATGATATCACTTTGATATAATTTTGATATGCCTTTTATATATTGGAATGCCCGGACATGTCCAAAAGACGTATACTACACGGCCGGGCGTCTTTTAATTATAATAGCAATGATAAAAAATCAAGGATGCCAAAATTTTAATCTTTTTTAAAAGTTTTATTCATTTTTCTTTATTTGCAACATGTCAACTTACATTTTTAACAACCACTTAGGGACCGACAAGTTTGTGTGTAACTACAACGGCGTATACATAATTGTTTAATGCGCTTCGCTACAAAGGAGCGCACAACACAATAATTTTTTCTAAAATCACTCGTAAACATTTTTAATACACTTTCAAAAGGTATTCCTTTAGCTATACAATGTAAGATATAGATGCAGTAATGTCCGCAGATCGAACTAGCGACGTCCTGGATTTGTCTGTTTTGATGTCTTATAGTCTTAGAATTTTTGTATAAAAATTTTGTAGATTCAACAGGAAAATAGCTCGACGGCGATAATCCATAACTATCAAAAAATATAGATACGTCGTCAGGCTGTAATATAATTAAAATCCAGTGTCGTCCCCGCTTATTCGAATTGTCCGTATTTACAATGAAGGCCGCCGAGCGGTCGATGATTTTATTTTTAGGTAAGAAATCGCACGGAAATACACCTTTTAAATATGCGACGGGTGTGAAAGTCGGTTTTAATAACACGTGTAATTTCATAATTATAAATTTTTATTGAAAATGATATAAAACTTCCCTTCTATTATTTATTTCAATAATGTTTTCATGAACTGAATTCACAATCCTGTTAATAGTGTTTACAACCGGCTCAGCAAATCTAATTTCAGCTCTGAGAGTGTTATCAGGACTAACGTTTCTGCAAACGACGTGTAACAGAGTGTTATTTAGGTTGTAATAATATTCACCGCTGCCCGAGATGAAGAATTCCAAAGGCGCGTTGTCGACTGCACCTCTACATAAAGCGATTTTTCAATACTTGTTTGCGTATGCGGTATTTGAAAGATATCCAGCTCTGATTTGGCATACTCGGCTGACGCGTTATGTACAAAAGCCATAGCGTTTGATTAGAAGATGTCGCCCAGTGAACGACTACTTGTTTTCTGGCGACGACGTCTCTTAGGTGGCGATACTTTATTCTTAAAATGTGGCAGGACTATGGCATCGCGGACGCGCTTTCTTTTCCGCGTTTTCTTGCGAATTTGCACAACGCCGGAGCCTTCCTGTGTTTGCCCAGGCCTATTTATTCGATCCATAAAGGCAGTCGACGCCGTAGCGACAACATCTTAAGCTATATTCCTAGCGGCCATTTTTACGTGCGGTTTTACAAGTTTTACGCCTTTTCTGAATAGGGGAACGACTCATCGGAACAAACCACAAAATAAACCCGTGAGACCAGAACCGTACATGAATTCGTCGCCGTGAAACCCTTCCAAACCATGACCGGCTTGCGTTATGTAATAATGCGTATATGCCTCCGGATCGCCGTACACTCTCTGAGACAACATTTTAATACGTTGTCGCAGCGCAAGGTCTAAAGTGTAATCGTACGATAGTTTTACCGTATTTGAATTTAACGGGTTTAGCTTGATCCGTGAGTATCGATATTGTAACGGTATCAAAGTGTCGCTTGCAGAGAGGTATATAGTCCGGTCTGTTATACTTTTGCGTGACTATTTCGGTATTTTTACCGCTTAATTCCACAGTTCTTAAAAGCTGAACGTATTGCCGACAAGTTGATATTGAATGATGTCGGTACAAACAAACATTGTATAAAATCCAGCTTTAATATCGGGATGAATTTTTTCTTTATAGGTAAAGAATCATTATCTTTTGTTGGAGCTAAATCAGCGTCCACGAAGCGCTCTAAAACAGGTAAACCAGAGTCGTTGTAGCACAAAATGATGTGCTCAGAGTCCACATTCTTGATCGATCGATCGCGCGAATAACCCTGAAGGCCCAATATATTGCCCAACCTTTCACAAGGCATGAACGCGTATAAGCGCGATTTTGTTACGTAAACAGTTCTGTCAATATCGTCGTATCTTAACCGCAATTGATCAGGCGGTATTTTTATAGATTCAAGTTTGTTATTAATTGCTTTGATCAGTTCGTGCATATTTGGGTAATAACCCGATTTAACAAAATACTCTCTGAGCGGTTCGTCGCGACGCGCGATGTAGAATACGCTATCTCCGGGACCGAAGGTTTCCCACGTATGGGGGTACTTAATCTCCCCTAAAGCCACTTCATAAGGGCCTCGAGGATGAACGGCTTTTGCTAATTTAGTGGTGTAATCGGCGATGGTATTTTCGGGGTAAAGTTTGGTGGAGGCGTTGCAGGGCAGCGTGATAAAAAAACGATCCGTCTTCCATAGTTTACATGCTCGTCAACTGTTTTTCAGACACCCAAGAGTTAAACTTTTCGGGGTATCTGACCCACTTTACCAAATACGACGTTTCTCCCCTAACCTTCCTCTTTTTCAGGATTTTTTCTATCCAATAAATGCGTCTGTTATCGAGGGGTACTTTTTAGACCTCTTCAGGGTAGAACGAGCCTTCAATGAGCTCGTCAGCCAGATCTTTCGACTTATAAAGGGGTCTGAGTCCCCTAGTGTTTACAGCGTAAATGGTAAATATCTTGTCCATATAGGTTTGATCATACACCTTTGCGAATGTTCCCTTATAGCGAACAATTCTGACGTGATCGCCTATTTTTAACAACGGTTTATCTTTTTTAATAGCGGCGTAATGTCCGTAGATATTTCTCCAAATGGTTACAGAGTTCTCTTTCGTCACATCAACGGGTCGACACCTTATGGTTCTGTGATACGCGTGATTATAACTATACACCAGGTCTTGTAACTTGTCGATGTATCTGTAAGTATTTTGTTCTCTAAGATAACGCCACATTCTGGTTTTCAGAGTTCTATTAAAACGCTCAACTAACGACGCCTTAACTGCGTTTGAAGTTAAAAAATGATGCATTTCTTAGGTGTCACAAAGCCGTCTCATAGGCTTGTTTATAAACTCACGACCCCGATCAGTCTGTAGTTTCCTAGGGGTCCGTCCGCTTAACTTAAATATCTGCTCAAAAGCCGCCGACACTGTCGCCCCGGTTTTATTGGTAAGTCCGGATACCCAAGCGTATTTCGAAAGAATATCGACGACCGTCAACAAGTATTTTGAACCGTTATTTTCTTTAGAAACATCTATCATTGACACAAGATCGGCCTGCCATTGATCATCTATATCAGAAACCATAACTTTATTTCTTCTAAATGATTTTTTAACAGGTTTGTACAGCGAGTAAGCATCCTCGTTGTGCAACTAAGTTTTTACAGCTTCTCTTATTCCAAATTTTCGTACTTCTCTGAATAAGGGCTCTACGCCGCCATAAGAGCCGACAGCTTTCAGCGTGTGGTACTGTTTTCTCAATATCTCAGCAATACCCGTCATTATAGCAATGTTTTTAAGCAGCGTCTATCAATCAATGCGACCCAACTGTTTATGCAATTTTAACTAATCAAGATAGTGGATTTATTGTAAAAAGAAAAAAGCGGACTACATTTTATTTAAAAACTGTTTATGTAAAACAAATAAAAACATTATAATGCGTTACATACAAATACATTTTATATACATTCAAAGTAAAAAATTTACAACGTTAACCACGCCGTCTGTGACAAAGGAGACGCTCTCTTTTTAGGTAATAAAGTCCCCCACGTTATTGGCGATGTTACAAACAACACGAGGAGCATCAAAGGGTTCGCCCGACGAACCTCTTTTTAAATTATCGAAAAGTTCTCTCGTTCTTGTATTACCGATAACAGTTGACGGAATGTTCAGCTCTGTGATAGTTTCCATAAAACTATCCCAACCGTGAGGCGCTTTAGACACGACGTGGCTCTGCGTAGCTGTGAGAATCAGGTCGATGATGTTGAAACCGGGTATAGCTTGATCTTTGTAAATCATCTGAAAGGTCATTTCTGTGTAGTATTTCGCTAATTTCATCGTGTAAACGCCGTATGGCGGTTTGACGTCTGTCATTTGTTTCTACAGACGGTTTTTTAAGCCGGTCCAAATCGCTTTTGTAAACCAGGAACATTTTCTCAGCATGCTGCATTATGACCCACCGGCAGTGTTGGCTACGGTATCAAGCTAGTGATTAAAGGTATTGCAAAACCGAGCAGCGCTCCTATAAAACCGCCGCTCTGGTTCACAACGCGCTTCTTTCCTTTAATGGGGTACTTTTTATCGCTTATTTTCTTTATAGCCGCACGCCATATTTTCAGTATATTTTTTGGCGCTCTTTAAGAGGTATCTTTCCTTTAAAGATATTGAGAGCGATCTCGCCAATAGCGGCTATCAAATCATTACTGGCGTTACGTAATATTGATTTTCGGGTCTTCAGATTTGTTTTGACTAGCGCTTTTAAAAGATCCAAATTACGTGGGATTCTGTTCAACATCTTTACAGGTGCAGCGACACTACCGTGAATAACCGTAGAGGTGTGAAATAGTGCATTTTAGAGCTTCTTTTTGCACACATAAGCAGCCGGAAGATCTGGCGGGAACAAACCAGTTCTAAGTCGTAGTTCCTCAGGCGTGTCAGATCTTAAATCTATGAGTAAATATCCATAAGGCTTGTGTGTAGCATCTTCAAAAGCTTCTAAAAAGAAACGTGTTTTATTGGGGTACATTTTTCCGCGCCAACGTAATAATCTGTAATTTATCACGAGGGTTCTTAAAAAGGACTATGTATTTAGTGCTTAAATTTATGGTTCGGCTTTTCTTACCCTGACAAAAAACGTTTTGAACGAGATACATAATGCTCAAGTTTCTGTGGTGTACGTATTTGGTGAATGCGTTTTGCATTTCAAGATTTTCACAAGCCGCCTCCTTTAAATCATCAACGACTGCCAAATTTACCTTGTCCGGCGGGAATAGATCAGCGTCTGTAAAATTTTGCGGTATTCCCTCAGTAAACCTGATATTTGTAAACAAACAGGTTAGTTCATCATACAATTTCTGCCAACAAGCGTAAAACCAAATGACGTTATCAAGTTTGTGCGACATTAACGCATCCGCTTGTATAAACAAACGTTTAACAAAAAAACTCTTTCCGGAATTTGAGGGGCCTGCTAAAATACATGAAAAAGGGTGTTGAAATTGAGCCGCCATGTTTAATAGCCGAAAGGTAGCGTTGTAAAGTTGTCAGTCAGACGTCTCTTTGTGTAGATGCACTTTTGCGTTTTACGTAACGGTCTTGTCTCTACGGTCAAACGTTTTCTGTTTCTGAAAATTCTGTTTTGCTCGATACCTATTGTTTTCTGCGTCTCGGAATTAGAGTTGTGTGAGTAGTCCAGTACAAGGTCTTTTAAACTGTCAAAATTAATCAGTCGGATGTTAGCGACGTTGAGCGTTATACCCTTAACCTTTAATACAGTTTTACCATTGTTGAGTTTGTAACCGTACGTCTTCGGACCCGCGGATACTAACTCGGTAATGTATGTGTCGTCGGGTATTTTGTTAGTTAGATCACCGAGAAAATCACCTAGGGGAGGCGTCCAATCACCATCTCTACTTACGAATATGACAGAGTCTGTGTCGTGGTACAGACAACGTTCTTGCAGTCTGTCTAGAAGATTGTATAATTCGAGTCTGGCATAGGCGGTTGTAAAACAGGCAATAAAAATCTTTGTGTTTTTGTTGAGGGTGTAACGTTCATTTACATAGCGCCAATTGACCACTGCCGATGAAATTAACCTCAGAGAGGTCGTAATACGGTACAAAAGCTAATTTGAAAAGCTCATCAGGGTCCGTGACTATACTGGTACGCGGCAAGTTAGAACGCTGCCCAAACTTACCCCACAAAGAGTTTAGGAAGAGTTTTGAAATTTGTCTTTTTGCGGGATTTACAGCTATTTTATCAGGGCGCAAGCGAACACCTTCTTTTTTTTAAAAAGGCCTCTATGTACGCAGTTTTTTCTGAATCAGTTTTACACCAGCTGGAATAGCCTGAAGCCTCCTGTTTATCTCTGAGGTGTAGCTTGATGTACGGCGCAAACAGCTCGTCTGTTGTGTTCGGGAAATGCCAGATCTCGCAGATCTCGGCAATCCTGTAACCTTTTCAATGGCTAAAATTAGTTCTACGGTGCACCATGTACCGGTCAGGCAACGTTCTTTGTCAGTGTGTTCGCAAATGTCTTTCTGGCAATTCAGGGCGCATGTGTAGCATAGTGGAAACATTAGTTTTTTATTTAGTTTTATGGGCAGGACCGGAAAAAATAAATCTCTGGGCGGGTATACTTTAACTTTGGCAATGCCAAAGTATTTTTGGACATACCCAAAATGTTCATAAATGATTTCTGGGTGTCCTACGGGGTACGTCTTAGTTTTATTAACAAAAGGATACAGACTAGTGAAATCGTAATAATGCACGGTCTCAACGGGCTGTACCTTGTGATAAAGTTTAATGGTGTTAGTACGACCTCCATAAAAAGCGAGTCACGAGGGTCTAAAGGTGTTGGGAATTTCATTTTAATCAGAAAGTTTTTGACCCCCTCATCACTCGCGATCATTTCGTTCCACTCGTGCTCCCACAGAACGCGGACCGTAAATCCCTGCCTCTGTAGTTGGCTTTTAACGACTAGGAAAGATTGGTACAACTGCCCGTAGGATGATTTGGTAAGATCATTGTGATCATGTTAGTTATAGCACCCGGGGCAGCCGTGATAAAAACAACCCTGGAATTCAAAAACGGTTTGTTTACCGTTAACAATCGCATAGCCGTCCAAAAAGTATTTACCCACCTTTTTTTCCCCACCCTTTAATGCGTGTTGTATGGAAATACCCTCAGTGTGTTCAACATACAAGAGCCACTGTATTGCGGGTGTTGAGAATAGTTTCTGGGTCTTGTGGTAAATATCTGCAGGGACAATCGCTATGGTATTTTCGGGAAGAAATTTAAACCGATACATAGCCATACATACTGACGCCAACGTGATAAGTTGATATGGGTTGATACATTTAGTGACTGTTCTGTGTTTCTTTTCACGTTTAAAGTATTGCGTCACTTTTTTTTCAGTCATGGCCATAATCGTGTTCCTGTAACATTCACAAGCCCTTCTCAAGACCTCAACATCCTGCTTACAGTAAGCTCTTAGCTCTTCCTGAAAATGAAAGGTGTCATTTTTATGTTCTTCGTACTACACCATGAATTCTTTTTTCTCGCCGGGCATCATGTAATCGCAGCCGTAATACCGCGCATCCGGGACGACGCCTATGTAATTTAGATTTTCTTCTGTATTGAAAAAAATGCGGGAAGTGACCCTTTGCGCCTGAAAAGCCCATAGCTTCGGGCATCTTACTGAGCTTCATCGGTATGAAATTCAACGAATCTATGAATCAAATTTTTAAATCAGTCAGAGTAACGCACATTAACCGTCCGCCTTGGTTTATAATGTAAATTTTACCTTTTTCGTTGATCAGCTCCTGTATAACAAAATAAGCGTCGTAACGACCGGCATTATGTGCTATGAACGTGCCTGTTTCTTGCATGCACTCAGTCGTAAAAGATGTACTTGTCAGTCGCTTGTTTGGGGTTGTAAGGCTGCATGTAACAGACGTGGTCATCAAATTTGACAACCAGTCCGCCGCAGACGCTGCATTTTAGACCGCTACACTTGTGCTCGGCGCCCCAGTCTATATATCTGTAACAAAAAACGCAAAAAGGTTTTTTCTTACAAAACGCGTTATCACTAAGTGATAGGTTTCTATGCGTTTCAAAGCACGTCCATGAACGACAAAGCACCATGCATATCAGACACCGTGCATTATTGTGCTGATCAACACAATCCGTCCGCTGACCGGCTATGCACTCCACGTTGCTCTGTAAAGTATTAGCGATATTGTTCAAAAATGTTTTGGCGCTAAATTCATCTCTAGAATATCTATTTGAAAAAACGGAGTGAAACGTCTCGCCACCGTCTAAGCGCAGTTGGATATAATCACCCGGCTCGGCGGCCTGTAAAACTCTATCTAGCAAAGATTGTATAGCCGCGTGTATAGCATCAAGAGCGTTGACAAATGAACGAATGGCTTTGAGGTTAGTGAATCTAAAATGTTCTGTGTACATGGTACTGTTAAAATTCAATAAGTCGCGCTGTTGATGGAATACACGTTCTAGATAAACGGTTCTAACGTTGTGGGGTTCAGGGGGTTCGTCTGTGACAACTGTGTTACCGGGCATTTCGTCAGATTGCGAGTCGCTGCCTCGATAACGATTTGTTTGGTCATTTGAATGCCTCTTCGTTTGTGTGCTGTTTGGCTGAATGTGCGCTGCTTGCCATACCTGAGGCTGCTGTGGTGTTTGTTCAGTGTTCAGACAAGCCGTTGCAACAGTCTTGTTACGCAGGCGTCGTCTTTTTAACCTAACTATTTTAGAGCGTTTAACCGCAAAGTACATTTTTTATAGCCCGTTTTAACTTTCTAGCTCTAACGCTTACAGATGTTTTTGCGCTTTTAAAAGGCCGTCCCCCGCCAACCATGTCTAGTCAGTACCTTCCTAACATCTCTTTTTCAATAGCATCAAGGTGAGTAATCAGTCTACCGTATTTGCCGCGCGCAGCGTGTATTTTCAGTGCAGTAATTTTGTTGGGTCTGTTAAATGCTAAAGAGAAAGAGTCTTTAACGCAACATTCTAAATACCTCGCTACGCGTAACATTTTGTTGTTGCATATTGAGAGAGAACTCAATGCGTAGTACGTATTCTCGTCCCAACAAATGCAAGAACAAGCATGAGGTGCATGTGCCTGTTGGTCGTCGTGCGTCTGCCATAGGTCCGTCTGTTGTACGTCATAGGGCGAATCTGGCGTCTCAAATGTGATGCGCCTTTTAAAAGACGTTGCACCTTGTGTGTCGAACGCCAGCGATATGTCGCAAAAATCTGTAACATCATTTATTACGCGTGTTGGCTCCCCACTCTGCGGAACCAGCTGTGGGGTTGTTAGAATTTCGGAAGTCGGCGTTAACAGTTATGGCTGCTTTGAGCTTGTTCGTCGTTTCTCTTTAACAGAACAAAATTTTGTGCTTTCTTTTCTTTTGGCTAAAATTTAAAAGAGATAACATTAAGCTCTAACTATTAAGAATTTCAAACATAGTAATTAAGTTATATTAGTGCGCCGCGATATCTTAACTCACGCGCGTTAGGGCATTGGATAATCCGTATCGCCGGATCTTCATTCCGCCAACTGTCGCGGGCGCTGGTGCATGGTTCTAGCGCTTCTGCGGTCCAAGTATTTCTAGTGACATTTGCATCACTACAGGCCGTCTGAAAAACTTAAATGACAAGGTTCGAATAAACATTAATGTTTATACACGTTTAAAGCTATAGACGTTATTTCAGAGGTAGTCAGAGAACCTTACCGATCGTGTTCGATTTCTTTGACAGCGCTCTGGAAACACCGGTAGCGTCCATTTTTCTTTTCAGCGCTGCGATTTTAGAAAAGCGTATTAGGATTTTAGATAATTCTTAAAATTAGAATACATTGACAATATGGGTTACGCCTTAAGCTGTTTGAGATGCTCGCGCCGCTGTTGTAAATCATCGTCCGTGAGATCATGAAAAGTATACATTTTTCTTTTCAGCGCTGCGATTTTAAAAAGCATATTACAAATATAGACAGTGTTTAAAAATAGAGTACATCAACAATGTGGATCGATACTTACTTTGATTGGGGCGCTTGCGCCGCTGTTTTACGGCAGCCGGCGTTGGTGTCTATAGATCGATAATAGCCGGCGGTTCGTTCTCCTTTAGCTCGTCCGAATTGTTGGTGGTACTAGCTGCCGCGCTTGAATACGTTGTATTTTCTCCACCGGTAACGCCGGGTGTGCTCGTCTATAATAAATATATATGAAATATAACAAGCGCCGCTATAAACTATGTATATATATATATATATATATAATAAAAGATTATAACGGTTACGCTTACCGGCCTGTTGCAGCGACATAGTCATGTAGTCGTCGATTGAAATATGTTGCTGCGCTAACGCTGGACTGCATGCGGCGGCGTCTGAAATCATTCGTTGGCAGCCTTCGCTGATGAACGATTCATAAAAGTCTTCCTCCGCTATAAGCATTTGAGCATCGGGGATGATATCATCACCCCATAAAGTATCTTGGTAAGCTGACATCTAAAAACAATTTGAATATTGTAAATTATTGTATAAATAAAAAAAATAATATACGGTCCAAATAAATGCGTGGTATATAGCGGTGCAATAATTGTTGTGAAATAACAAAATTATACATGTATATAAAAATAGTCGGGCGTTATAAGCAGTTAATACACCCATATAGCTATTACATATTATAACCATTTTTCAGACTGTGTTATATAGATAAAGTGGATAGATAGACAGATAGATAGAAAGACAGAAAGATAGATTAATAGATACAGTAGATGGAAAGTTCTATAGTTAGGCTAGATAGATACATAGATAAATGCATGACACGACCCGACATAATAATCGCAGAGAAATTTGTCAAATGTTGCGTGTTATATTACATCAATAAAGAATTTAAAACAGGCATGTTAAAAATAGTAAAAAAGAAGGGTCATATGGCGATACTCTTACCTTGAAATAAGTTTTCTTGCAGAGCCTCAATGTCAAATGATTATGCCCTGTGGTGCTCTGCCCACATGTGTGTGTGTGTGTATATATACAGATCCTGCCTGGGTTTTCTTACCATTAGCATATGCAATAGGTGGTGGCGGTGATACAACTAATCACAATCATTTTGTTTCCTGAAAAGAGATGCTATAAAAATATGGATAGATACTGCGTAGTGTTTGCCTCAGCTGTTGAAACGATACCTGTAGTTTTTGTGTTAACTTTGCTATAGAAAATTAACACCTCTAATGTGTGTTATCTTGTAGAAAATGAAAAGTTTCAATCTACTGTATGCTTCTGGACCTGTGGGAAAATGTACATTTATAGCAGAAATGTGACATTTAAAGTTTTTAATTCAAATTCAGGCACTCACAATGGGGGTAGATTTCATAGACATGCATAAACTGTAAGCGTGGTCTGCAGTTATAAGCGCGCTTTTAATTTACATGGTATAGCATTGTAATTAAATTAATAAAACTTTTTAAAATGATTTAAATTTTGTCATCCTTGATTTTTTATCGTTGCTATTATAATTAAAAGACGCCCGGCCGTGTAGCATACGTCTTTTAGACATGTCCGGGCATGCCAATGTATAAAAGGCATATCAAAATGATATCAAAGTGATATCAAATCACAAATATATTAAAGTGGTATAAAAACGTATCAAAATGTTTTAAATGGGATATAAAATATTAATAAAAGCTTATCATTTATAAGGACTTATAAAGTGATATAAAAAGCTTATCATTTGATATAAAATTTATATTAAACCATATAAAATGATAGGAAAATCATATCAAAGTGGGAGGCGTTTAGGCGTTGTTTGGGGCGGCGAGGGGAGAGAAATGGGCGGATCTGGGTGGGGTTAGGGCATTTCTGGGAGGGGTTATGCAGTGAAAAAGGGGCGGGCAGCTGTCACTTTGAGTTTGACGAGACATGTCCCACTATACTACTGGCAGATTTTGCTGGACTGGTTTATTTACACCATGTCCCATTTGAACCCCCCTGATGCACCCCTAGATTAGAAACTCCATAAAAGTGACCCCATCTAAGAAACTACACCCCTCAAGGTATTCAAAACGGATTTTAAAAACTTTGTTAACCCTCTAGGTGTTGCACAAGAGTTATTGGCAAATGGGGATGAAATTTAAGAATTTAAATTTTTGGGCAAATTTTCAATTTTAATCTAATTTTTCCAGTAACAAAGCAAGCGTTAACAGCCAAACAAAATGCTATACTTATTGCCCCAATTCTGTAGTTTGCATAAACACCCCATATGTGGCTGTAAACTACTGTACGGGCACACAGTAGGGCATAGAGGGAAAGGTGCGCCGTATGGTTTTTGGAAGGCAGATTTTGCTGGACTGGTTTATTTACACCATGTCCCATTTGAAGCCCCCCTGATGCACCCCTAGAGTAGAAACTCCATAAAAGTGACCCCATCTAAGAAACTACACCCCTCAAGGTATTCAAAACGGATTTTACAAACTTTGTTAACCCTTTAGGTGTTGCACAAGATTTATTGGCAAATGGAGATGGAAAATTTGCCAAAAAATTTAAATTCTCAAATTACATTTTAATCCATTTTTTTTCAGTAACAAAGCAAGGGTTAACAGCCAAACAAAATGCTGTATATATTGCCCCGATTCTGTAGTTTGCAGAAACACCCCATATCTGGCTGTAAACTACTGTACGGGCACACAGTAGGGCGTAGAGGGAAAGGTGCGCGTATAGTTTTTGGAAGGCAGATTTTGCTGGACTGGTTTATTTACACCATGTCCCAGTTGAAGCCCCTCTGATGCACCCCTAGAGTAGAAACTCCATAAAAGTGACCCCATCTAAGAAACTACACCTCTCAAGGTATTCAAAACTGATTTTACAAACTTTGTTAACCCTTTAGGTGTTGCACAAGAGTTATTAGCAAATGGGGATGAAATTTGAGAATTAAAATTTTTGGGCAACTTTTCCATTTTAATCAATTTTTCTCCAGTAACAAATCAAGGGTTAACAGCCAAACAAAATGCTATATTTATTGCCCTGATTCTGTAGTTTGCAGAAACACCCAATATGTGGCCGTTAACTACTGTACGGGCACACAGTAGGGCATAGAGGGAAAGGTGCGCCGTATGGTTTTTGGAATGCAGATTTTGCTGGACTGGTTTATTTACACCATGTCCCATTTGAAGCCCCCCTGATGCGCCCCTAGAGTAGAAACTCCATAAAAGTGACCCCATTTTGGAAACTACGGGATAAGGTGGCAGTTTTGTTGGGACTATTTTTAGGGTACATATGATTTTTGGTTGCTCTATATTACATTTTTGTGAGGCAAGGTTGCCAGAAATAGAAATTCTGAAATTTCATCCCCATTTGCCAATAACTCTTGTGGAACACCTAAAGGGTTAACGACGTTTGTAAAATCAATTTTGAATACCTTGAGGGGTGTAGTTTCTTAAATGGGGTCGCTTTTATGGAGTTTTTACTCTAAGGGTGCATCAGGGGGGCTTCAAATGGGACATGGTGCCTCCCAAAAAAGGCCATCAAAATCTGCCTTCCAGAAACCATACGGCGTCCCTTTCCTTCTGCGCCCTGCCGTTTAGTCATACAGCAGTTTACGACCACATATGGGGTGTTTATGTAAACTGCAGTATGAGGGTAATAAATATTAGGTTTTGTTTCGCTGTTAACCCTTGCATTTTTATTGGAAAAAAACGGATGAAAATGAAAAATTTGCCCAAAAAATTGCTTTTTTGGCACCAATTTTATTTCATTTTTTACCGTGTTCATCTGAGGGGTTGGGGGGTATTTTTATAGAGCAGATTCTTACGGACGCGGCGATACCTAATATGTCTACTTTTTTTACATTTATTTATGTTTTACACTATAATATCTTTTAATAAAAAAATAAATAAACATTTCATAGTCTAAGAGTCATTTTTTGTTTTGTTTTTAGTCGATTATCTTAGGTAGGGGCTCATTTTTTGCGGGATGAGAGGACGGTTTTATTGGCACTATTTTGGGGGGCATATGACTTTTTGATTGCTTGCTATTACAATTTTTGTGATGTAAGGTGACAAAAAAAACTTTTTTTGCACCGTTTTTTTTTTTTTTTTTTTTTTACTGTGTTCATCTGAGGGGTTGGAGGGGTATTTTTATAGAGCAGATTCTTAGGGAAGTGGCGATACCTAATATGTTTTTTTTTTTATTTATGTTAGTTTTACTAGATAATATTTTTGAAAAATAAATGTTTTAGTTTTAGTGTCTCTATGGAAGTGTGGTACTCCCTGAAGCAACCAATAATGCAGAGGCCCGGATGATCGGGGCACGTGTCACACTGAGTAGTGGTGTCCTTCCATATACCCCTCCTGTGACACACTCTGCACCTTTTTTGGGTCCATTCCTTCTTTCTAGTATGGGGGATCACACCTGGAAAGTGTTGGCCAGGGATGATCCGGGCGCCTCCGGTTCCTGAGGTACTCCAGCCTGCTCTTTCACGGTCAGAAAAGATCAGGTCCTTGAGGACTGCCTCATAGAACTGAAGGAATATCCCTGTATTGCCAGCACTCCGGATCGCACCACCGATCACCATCCTGTTCCGAGAGACCCGAATAACCATCCTGTTCCCCAGAGACCCAAATAACCAGGAAACGCAGAAAACCACAGGTCTGAATTAACCTGCGGTTTGCTGCGATCGCCGACATGGGGGGGTCACAGGACCCCCTGGCGCATTTAGCCAAGGTGCTTGCTCAATCATTTGAGCAGGCACCGGGTTCCGATCACCACCGGCTGGGCGGCGGTGATTGGAACTATACATGACGTACCGGTACTTCATGTGTCCTTAAGTACCAGGACAACATGCCGTAGCGGTACGTCATGTGTCCAGAAGAGGTTAAGCACTTTATGATCTCTCTGAGAGGTATATCTGAGGTCTAACTAATGGTTCTGCTTGCTCAACTTGGTTTGCAGTTTGCAATTGCTTATGATCTGGTATGAGCAGTTCACAGTTTGGGTTGCAATATGGAATTAGAATTTGGATTGTGAACTTTGTAGTTTGCAATTGTAGCTTGCAATTTGTATTTGGTGTAACTGTAAGTAAACACACATATAACTGGTTCAGTATACAGTTCTAATCACTATACTAACAGTAGGAACATTATATAACTGTTTTTAATAAACAGCAAACTAAGCTGCAAAAACCAGTGTCAGGCAGCTGCTGCCAAGGCCAATAAGATAATGGGTTGCATCAGAAGGGGCGTAGATGCCCGTGATAAGAACATAGTCCTACCACTTTACAAATCGCTAGTCAGACCACACATGGAGTACTGTGTACAGTTCTGGGCTCAGGGAAACAAGGCAGACATAGCAGAGCTGGAGAGGGTCCAGAGGAGGGCAACTAAAGTAATAACTGGAATGGGGCAACTACAGTACCCTGAAAGATTATCAAAATTAGGGTTATTCACTTTAGAAAAAAGACGACTGAGGGGAGATCTAATTAATATGTATAAATATATCAGGGGTCAGTACAGAGATCTATCCCATCATCTATTTATCCCCAGAACTGTGACTGTGACGAGGGGACATCCTCTGCGTCTGGAGGAAAGAAGGTTTGTACACAAACATAGAAAAGGATTCTTTACGGTAAGAGCAGTGAGACTATGGAACTCTCTGCCTGAGGAGGTGGTGATGGTGAGTACAATAAAGGAATTCAAGAGGGGCCTGGATGTATTTCCGGAGCGTAATAATATTACAGGCTATAGCAACTAGAGAGGGGTCGTTGATCCAGGGAGTTATTCTGATTGCCTGATTGGAGTCGGGAAGGAATTTTTTATTCCCCTAAAGTGGGGAAAATTGGCTTCTACCTGACATTTTTTTTTTTGCCTTCCTCTGGATCAACTTGCAGGATAACAGGCCGAACTGGATGGACAAATGTCTTTTTTCGGCCTTATGTACTATGTTACTACTATGTTACTATGTTTTAAATACCTTTTTGACCTCTTGTTCCCATAAAACTGGACTCTGACTGGAACTGTGTATCTGTTCAGCTCCTCTCTCTGGTGAGTAATGATTCCAGCTAGGGGGATTCCTCAGACAGGCTGTGTTTGAGGCTGGCTGTGATTGGTGAAAACTCTTGCTATGTGAGAAGCTGGCTGTGATTGGTCTAGACTTCTGCCCAGCAACAACAGATTAACACTATGCTTTCTGTTGTGTCTGCTGTGTCACTGAGCTTACCTTACATTACAAAATGAATCTTAAAGGCATATTATCTTTTTCTGCTTCTGTGGACACAAAATATAACAGTTATATGACATCCAAAACATGATGTCACAGTAAATAACTCTGTGTTTGTCTTTAACAAATAAACATAGGAACTGTTTTAGGGTTATTAGCAGGTTTAGCTTTATACACATATAAGGCATATTTGCAAACTAGGACAAGTCTTAGCCGGCCAGCTACACTCATCATATGTGATATACCTTATAAAGTATACAACAATGATAACACTATGTTTGTGGTGATGCCAATACAAAAAATATGAGATTTGTGGCATGTGATCGCTTGCATGCCAGGAATTACCATTGACACAGCAGGGAGTTCTGGTTATGAGCGCTGCTTGGTGGTACCTTGGAACGAAACCCCAGTTCGGGAAATGTTTTTTTACAGTACTATTGTACTGGAACAAAGTTTTATGCAAAATGACTTTGGATGTTTCATCCGAAGTCGATTTGCTTATCCCTAGTAATAACAAGGGTTGAGCGAACCTGAACTGTAAAGTTTGGGTTCGTACCTAACTTTAGGATTTTTGGACACCGGACCAGAACATTTCAGTAAAGGTTCGGGTTCGGTGATTTCTTAGTGCTTTTTGAAAGGCTGCAGAGCAGCCAATCAACAAGCGTTTAACTGTCTGACCTTAGAAGCCATCACAGCCATGCCTACTAATGGCATGGCTGTGATTGGCCAGTGCAGCATGTGACCCAGCCTCTATATAAGCTGGAGTTACATAGCGCTGCACGTCACTCTGCTGTGCTTAGTGTAGGGAGAGGATGCTACTGTTGTGAGGGAGAGAATAGGACAGAATTTGTTATCAAAACTCCAATTAAACTCAGCGATCTACATAGATATAGTTGTGTGAGTGCAGTGCACAATCTTTTTACCCTGCCCTGAGCCCAGTGACAGAGAAAAATAACTTTTATCTGTCTGTTAGGTGGCGGCGGCGGCCATTTTATGCAAGCTCAGTGCACCAGCACTGCATCTGTGCTTTTGTGACATTCAAATCCAAGCTTGAAATACTGCAATAATAATCTGGCTTTGAAAAAACACCCATTTTTGGCAATATCCAACATCTGGTGCCTTTGCAGGATTACTCAGTGTGCAATTTAAGCTAGAAATACAGCTATAATTTTCTGGGTTTTTAAAAACACCCTTTTTGGGCAAAATACACTATTTTACAGCCCTTACTGCATCTGCACGTGTGAAATTCATGCGTTATATACAGCTTTCATATTCTGTTAGTAAAAAACACCCTTTTTTTGCAAAATACTTAATATTGCAGCCCTTGCTGCATCTGTGATTGTTAAAAACAAGTTTTAAAAACTTCAATAATTTTCTGGCTTTGAAAAAACACCAATTTTTGGCAATATCCAACATCTGGTGCCTTTGCAGGATTAGTCAGTGTACAATTTAAAACTATCTCACACTATTCAAATACACTAGTGAATGTTCCTAAATACTTATATTATCACAGCCCGATGAACGTCTAAAAGAAAGAAACAAAAACTTTATTAAAGTCTGTTTAAAAAGAGGGCAAAAAACCTATATGTCACAGTCTGTGACCATCAGGCAACCAGACTTGAAGAGTGCAGAAAGGGACTGAGGGATAACCCTCTGCACTGTTACAAGTCTGGACTAAATTCCTGGCTTGCTAGCAAATTGCTGCTAATGGACTGCAAGCAGGGTAACAGGACATGGTCCGAACTATTTATGGACACAGGTGTGCCGCGAGTGAACCTCTGAAATTGTTGCTGACCAATGCAGCTGTGTCAGCTGATTACTGGCTGGGTGGGGCTGTGTTATATCAGCCACACTGACTGTACTGGGCAATAAATGTCTGGTTACAACCAGTGCTCCACACTAAAAGACTGTGCTAGAGTCGTCCTGCTATCAATAGACAGCACTCACACACACTACACGGCTATGTCTGGAACGGTTTGACTGTAGCATCACTCATCCAGAATACACCACACCGTGTGATACACGTTCAATATATGTGGACACATGCATACCCTCATACACGTCAGTGTTTAGGCCAGCCTCTCAACCAGCCACTATCTTGCGGTCAGTATATTGTAGCTAGGAGGCATATTCTCACATCTCATGCACACCCTGCCTAGAGAACCGTGTCCTGAAAATTGACATCAGCTGTACGCGTTTCCACGTGACATATATTCGCCACGTATCTTCAGGAGCTTAATTAGGAAGTGCCTATATCAGGACAGGTGCCCTGCACTGTTGTGTGCTAGGGCTCCAGCTCTATGATGACCGTACGCGGCCGAGAAGACGCCAAATCCATATAGCAGAAGCCCCGCCTTCTGGGAGAGGTGTGCCAGTATCCGCACCAATCAGACCTAGGGGCGTGTTCCAAATCACGCCCTCTGACCGGCGAGTACAACGTTGAACCATACCCTTCCCGGGAGCTCGCGTATGCGCGATTTCTGGGGGAATCCAAGTCGCGGCCCGTATCCATCGCCTGACTCAGAGCAATTCTGTTGGTAAGGACCCACCAGGGGTTTTATCTCAAGGGCAAATCGCGGTGCCTCCATCTCCATCTTGATATACATCACTGACGGAGAGGGGCATCGCTATTGAACACAACCATTAAAGTATTACTGCAGATCACAGCTATCCAAGGATCGGGATGTACTATATACTCTTTATAAAACCAATATACAGTAAACCCCTTGACAAGAGAAACAGAACGGAAGGAGCCACATACACAAAGGAACCGGGAATCAACTAGCACACAATGTATAGGATAACCCGCAGTGCTATGTGGGATGAAAAACCAGCAGATACATCAAATAAAGCTGGCATACGAGTTAGCCTCATTTAACCCTTTGGGCTGAATTGTCTGTAACTTAAAGGTCCACATTGCTTCCTTGCGGAGTAGGGGTATGTCAATATCGCCCCCACGGATCGACATCTTGACTTGCTCAATCCCCTGCACTCTCAACACATCAGGGTTACCGTCAAGCATATCACATACATGCCGTGCCACAGATGTGTCCCGCTGATTGCGAATATCAGACAGATGTTCACCTAATCTTCTCCTCAGTTCACGTTTGGTTTTGCCGACATATTGTAACCTCACATTGGCAACTGATAAGGTACACAATACCTATGGATGTACATCTAATAAACAAGCGTATATTATATCTCTTCCCTGTTATATGGCTAGTAAAAGATGCTCCTTTCATGATGTTTTTACAAATAATGCACGAACTACAGGGAAAAGTGCCCTTTAAGATATTCTTTAGCCAGGTTTCAGACTTCGGGTGTGTGTACAAGCTGTGTACCAAGTGATCATGTAGATTTGAACTATGTCGATACGTGATTGAGGGGCGGTCTGAAATTAATTCGCCAATATCAGGATCTGATTGCAAGATAGACCAGTGACTTTGTAAAATGTTACGGACATGTTGATGAGCCTTGTCAAAGGTAGCAATAATTCTAGGTGTAGAGTCCTCATTACTGCTAATTTTTGGGACCAGGAGTTTTGTACAGTCGGTACTCATAGAGTGGTGAAAGGCCCTTTTCAGGGTATACTGAGGATACCCACGGTTCATAAATCGACCTCTCAGATCAGATGCAACCGCTCTGAAATCACCTAGTTCAGAGCAGTTCCTCCTGGTCCTGAGGTATTGTACCTTAGGGATCCCTCTTTTTAGGGCCAGTGGATGACCACTCTCCCAGTGTAGAAGGCTATTGGTGCAGGTTTGCTTTCTGAACAGATTAGTGGTGATCTTTCTGTCGGTACCAATCGTAATCAGCAGGTCCAGGAACGCAATCTGACGTTCCTGTATCTCTGATGTGAAAAATCAACCCATCTGGTTTACATTTAATGCTGCCACAAATGCCATGAAACTATCGTGTGTCCCTTTCCATAGTATTAGCACATCGTCGATATATCTTATCCACAGTTGTATATTTGATGTGTACTTGTCACGACCGCTACCCCAGCAGCAGTCGTGTCGCACCAGACGGAGGGGAAGGGGGACCCTTATCTACGGATGGGAATAGTATGGCCACCCCTGACTAACCCTAAGCTGGCACCTGTCTGCCCTGATACCCTAGACGGGGTGTGAACCCGTGCGGCGAGCAGGATGCCTAAAACCTTCAGTCACCCTAACAAGCCTAGAGTGGGGAAAGGCCGATGGGAGCACTAGTCACCATCACTCATGTCTAGGAGAACAGCAGGAGAAGAAAGCAACAAACAAAGTATATCAAACAATAGACTTATCCAGTCGCGAGCAGAGAAGGCGATCCCAATCACGACAGTCCACGCCAGACAAGAGCTCCACAGCAACACCATCAAACGATCTCCTTCAAAGGTCAGAATAGAACTGGAAGTAAGGACTATATCTGGCAATGACTGCAAGTGAAAGTGAAACTAATATAGTAGCTGGGAGTGGCAGACAGGACTCACCTGAGAAGGATGCCTACAAACTCCCAGTCAGGACAAAAAGGTTCACAAGGCAAAACCCAGATGACATACCCTGAACCACGAAGCAAACTCACAAGCTATCGCGAGTCGCGAGTAGCAAGTCGCTGCGACCTTCTCCTCCCAGACCTGTCTGGATCAGTCACAGTCGTGACAGTACTGTTCCATAGTGTCACCAAACACAATCTCCTTCTCTCACCAGCCCAGGTATAAATTGGCGAACGTCGGGGCGCACGGACTGCCCATGGCGACGCCCCTGAGCTGGTGGTAGATGTACTGATCAAAGAGAAAGACATTGCGGGTGAGGACAAAGTCAAGCAACTGCATCAGGAAGATGCTATGCCGGCGACAATATTCGCCCCTCTGTTGGATGAAGGCCTCGACAGCCCTACACCCAAGATCATGGGGTATAGAGCTGTACAAGGCCTCCACATCCAAACTCGTGAGAAGTACATCTTCCTCGCAATGAATACCCTCCAGACGCTGTAGCACATCCATGGTGTCCCGGGCATAGGACGGCAGAGCCACAACAAATGGACGCAGAATTCTGTCCAGATATGTGCTAATATTGGCAGTGAGACTGCCTATGCCCGAGACAATAGCACTGTCCCTTGCTTGTGTAATTTGGGCAGACTATAGAATGTAGCTACAACCGGAGATTTAGGAAGCAGGTATTCCAATTCATTTTTGCTAATAAGCCTGTCTTCATAGGCGTCATTAAGTAGAGTCTCGAGCTGGTGCCTAAACATGGGATTAGGGTTAGTGGAGAGGCGCTTATAGGTGTTAGTGTCCTCCAAAAGATGGAGGCACATAGTAATCCTCCTGCTCCATCACTACAATGTTGCCTCCTTTGTCGGAGGGCTTAATGACAATAGTAGTGTCCCTCTCATGCTCCTCGAGTGACTTTCTTTCTCCTGAGGTCAGGTTGTCCCTACCTACGGGTATTTTCTCTAGTAGTTGGAGGTCCCGTGCTACTACATTCAGGAAAGTGTCAATCGGGGTGCTATCACTGACTGGGGGAAATATTTTAGATGGATTCCTAAGATCCATGAAAGGACCATCCCCAATCAGTCTATCTCCCTCCTCTGATAGACCTGCCAGTAACTGAACATCCTGGAGGTCCTCTACCTCAATACCTAGCTCTTGACATCTTCTCCTGTCATGTATTTTAAAAAACTTTTTCCACTTGAGTCTGCGTGCAAATAACTGCAAGTCTTTCACCCAGTTAAATAGGTTGAACTTCTGAAGGGGCACGAAAGAGAGGCCTTTCTTAAGAAGCCTCATTTCTGTGGGGGAGAGTGCACGCTTAGATAAATTAACCATCTGGAGTTCCTCTACTTGGGGACCTCGGGGGCTTTCTTCTGACGCAATAGGTAATAGGACACTGGTGGGAAGTCTAAAAAACCTCCCCGGGACCCTCTGCCTGATCTACCACCCTGTTGGGAACAACGGGCTCTACGGGGTCCTCTCCTATATCCACCCCGTACTCTTGTAAAGCCACTTCCTTGTTCAGCATCCGTGTCACATTCAGAGGACGACACCTCTGTATCTATCTCTGACGTGACCGGACGTTTAGGCCCAAAGTCGAAAATCCTACCCTCCTTAAAATCACTAATATCTCTATTAAATAAAAGATGTTTCCTTTCCTTAATTTGAGAGGTGAATCGCTCAATATTCTGTTGTAATAGAGATTCTTTCTTGGTGAAGTCTGTATGGTCACAAAATTTTTGAGCTTGTGCAACGACCTCTTTTAATTCTGCCTCACTATTTGACAGAAGCTTTCGCTCCTCTTCAACCAACAGTTTAATCAAACGGAGAGAGCCCGCAATAGATTCTTGCTCCCACCTTTTGAGAAACTCAGACGAGCGTAGTCTTGCAACTGGGAGGATAGGATTTCTCAATCCCCTTGGAACTATATTGTTCTTTAAATAAGTATCAAGTGACTGCACGTCCCACCAACACCGAACATGATTCTTATAGACCCTATTCAGATTTTTAAAAGAGGCAGTAATACTACTGTGGATTGATTATGTAGGTAGCTCTTTTTCGGAGAACATCTCTTTGGGGTCCCCCACCCAACACTCCGAGCTCAGATCATTGGATAGAAAGCCTTCCATTCCCCAACGTATGAAAAACAAACTCACAACTATCTTACACTATTCAAATACACTAGTGAACGTTCCTAAATACTTATATTATCACAGCCTGATAAACGTCTAAAAGAAAGAAACAAAAACTTTATTAAAGTCTGTTTAAAAAGAGGGCAAAAAACCTATATGTCACAGTCTGTGACCATCAGGCAACCAGACTTGAAGAGTGCAGAAAGGGACTGAGGGATAACCCTCTGCACTGTTACAAGTCTAGACTAAATTCCTGGCTTGCTAGCAAATTGCTGCTAATGGACTGAAGCAGGATAACAGGACATGGTCCGAACTATTTATGGACACAGGTGTGCCGCTAGTGAACCTCTGAGAATTAGCAGTAATGAGGACTCTACACCTAGAATTATTGCTACCTTTGACAAGGCCCATCAACATGTCCGTGACATTTTACAAAGTCACTGGTCTATCCTGCAATCATATCCTGATATTGGCGAATTAATTTCAGACCGCCCCTCAATCACGTATCGACGTAGTTCAAATCTACGTGATCACTTGGTACACAGCTTGTACACACACCCGAAGTCTGAAACCTGGCTAAAGAATATCTTAACCACCTCCGGACCGCCTAACGCAGGATCGCGTTCCGGAGGTGGCAGCCCTGCGCAGAGTCACGCATATATGCGTCATCTCGCGATGGCCGAGATTTCCTGTGAACGCGTGCACACAGGCGCGCGCGCTCACAGGAACGGAAGGTAAGAGAGTTGATCTCCAGCCTGCCAGCGGCGATCGTTCGCTGGCAGGCTGGAGATGTGTTTTTTTTAACCCCTAACAGGTATATTAGACGCTGTTTTGATAACAGCGTCTAATATACCTGCTACCTGGTCCTCTGGTGGTCCCCTTTGTTTGGATCGACCACCAGAGGACACAGGTAGCTCAGTAAAGTAGCACCAAGCACCACTACACTACACTACACCCCCCCCCCCGTCACTTATTAACCCCTTATTAGCCCCTGATCACCCCTGATCACCCCATATAGACTCCCTGATCACCCCCCTGTCATTGATTACCCCCCTGTCATTGATCAACCTCCTGTAAAGCTCCATTCAGACGTCCGCATGATTTTTACGGATCCACTGATAGATGGATCGGATCCGCAAAACGCATCCGGACGTCTGAATGAAGCCTTACAGGGGCGTGATCAATGACTGTGGTGATCACCCCATATAGACTCCCTGATCACCCCCCTGTCATTGATTACCCCCCTGTCATTGATTACCCCCCTGTAAAGCTCCATTCAGATGTCCGCATGATTTTTACGGATGCACTGATAGATGGATCCGATCCGCAAAACGCATCCAGACGTCTGAATGAAGACTTACAGGGGCATGATCAATGACTGTGGTGATCACCCCATATAGACTCCCTGATCACCCCCCTGTCATTGATTACCCCCCTGTAAAGCTCCATTCAGATGTCCGCATGATTTTTACGGATGCACTGATAGATGGATCCGATCCGCAAAACGCATCCGGACGTCTGAATGAAGCCTTACAGGGGCATGATCAATGACTGTGGTGATCACCCCATATAGACTCCCTGATCACCCCCCTGTAAAGCTCCATTCAGATGTCCGCATGATTTTTACGGATGCACTGATAGATGGATCCGATCCGCAAAACGCATCCGGACGTCTGAATGAAGCCTTACAGGGGCATGATCAATGACTGTGGTGATCACCCCCCTGTCATTGATTACCCTCCTGTAAAGCTCCATTCAGATGTCCGCATGATTTTTACGGATGCACTGATAGATGGATCGGATCCGCAAAACGCATCCGGACGTCTGAATGAAGCCTTACAGGGGCATGATCAATGACTGTGGTGATCACCCCATATAGACTCCCTGATCACCCCCCTGTAAAGCTCCATTCAGATGTCCGCATGATTTTTACGGATGCACTGATAGATGGATCCGATCCGCAAAACGCATCCGGACGTCTGAATGAAGCCTTACAGGGGCATGATCAATGACTGTGGTGATCACCCCATATAGACTCCCTGATCACCCCCCTGTCATTGATCACCCCCCCTGTCATTGATCACCCCCCTGTCATTGATCACCCCCCCTGTCATTGATCACCCTCCCTGTCATTGATCACCCCCCCTGTCATTGATCACCCCCCTGTCATTGATCACCCCCCCTGTCATTGATCACCCCCCCTGTCATTGATCACCCCCCCTGTCATTGATCACCCCCCCTGTCATTGATCACCCCCCTGTCATTGATCACCCCCCTGTCATTGATCACCCCCCTGTCATTGATCACCCTCTGTAAGGCTCCATTCAGACATTTTTTTGGCCCAAGTTAGCGGAATTTTTATTTTTTTTTCTTACAAAGTCTCATATTCCACTAACTTGTGTCAAAAAATAAAATCTCACATGAACTCACCATACCCCTCACGGAATCCAAATGCGTAAAATTTTTTAGACATTTATATTCCAGACTTCTTCTCACGCTTTAGGGCCCCTAGAATGCCAGGGCAGTATAAATACCCCACATGTGACCCCATTTCGGAAAGAAGACACCCCCAGGTATTCCGTGAGGGGCATATTGAGTCCATGAAAGATTGAAATTTTTGTCCCAAGTTAGCGGAACGGGAGACTTTGTGAGAAAAAAATTAAAAATATCAATTTCCGCTAACTTGTGCCAAAAAAAAAAAATTTCTATGAACTCGCCATGCCCCTCATTGAATACCTTGGGGTGTCTTATTTCCAAAATGGGGTCACATGTGGGGTATTTATACTGCCCTGGCATTCTAGGGGCCCCAAAGCGTGAGAAGAAGTCTGGTATCCAAATGTCTAAAAATGCCCTCCTAAAAGGAATTTGGGCACCTTTGCGCATCTAGGCTGCAAAAAAGTGTCACACATCTGGTATCGCCGTACTCAGGAGAAGTTGGGGAATGTGTTTTGGGGTGTCATTTTACATATACCCATGCTGGGTGAGAGAAATATCTTGGTCAAATGCCAACTTTGTATAAAAAAATGGGAAAAGTTGTCTTTTGCCAAGATATTTCTCTCACCCAGCAAGGGTATATGTAAAATGACACCCCAAAACACATTCCCCAACTTCTCCTGAATACGGCGATACCACATGTGTGACACTTTTTTGCAGCCTAGGTGGGCAAATGGGCCCATATTCCAAAGAGCACCTTTAGGATTTCACAGGTCATTTACCTACTTACCACACATTAGGGCCCCTGGAAAATGCCAGGGCAGTATAACTACCCCACAAGTGACCCCATTTTGGAAAGAAGACACCCCAAGGTATTCCGTGAGGGGCATGGCGAGTTCCTAGAATTTTTTATTTTTTGTCACAAGTTAGTGGAAAATGATGATTTTTTTTTTTTTTTCATACAAAGTCTCATATTCCACTAACTTGTGACAAAAAATAAAAACTTCCATGAACTCACTATGCCCATCAGCGAATACCTTGGGGTCTCTTCTTTCCAAAATGGGGTCACTTGTGGGGTAGTTATACTGCCCTGGCATTCTAGGGGCCCAAATGTGTGGTAAGGAGTTGGAAATCAAATTCTGTAAAAAATGACCTGTGAAATCCGAAAGGTGCTCTTTGGAATATGGGCCCCTTTGCCCACCTAGGCTGCAAAAAAGTGTCACACATCTGGTATCTCCGTACTCAGGAAAAGGTGGGGAATGTGTTTTGGGGTGTCATTTTACATATACCCATGCTGGGTGAGAGAAATATCTTGGCAAAAGACAACTTTTCCCATTTTTTTATACAATGTTGGCATTTGACCAAGATATTTATCTCACCCAGCATGGGTATATGTAAAAAGACACCCCAAAACACATTCCCCACCTTCTCCTGAGTACGGAGATACCAGATGTGTGACACTTTTTTGCAGCCTAGGTGGGCAAAGGGGCCCATATTCCAAAGAGCACCTTTCGGATTTCACAGGTCATTTTTTACAGAATTTGATTTCCAACTCCTTACCACACATTTGGGCCCCTAGAATGCCAGGGCAGTATAACTACCCCACAAGTGACCCCATTTTGGAAAGAAGAGACCCCAAGGTATTTCGTGATGGGCATAGTGAGTTCATAGAAGTTTTTATTTTTTGTCACAAGTTAGTGGAATATGAGACTTTGTAAGAAAAAAAAAAAAAAAAAAAATCATCATTTTCCGCTAACTTGTGACAAAAAATAAAAAGTTCTATGAACTCACTATGCCCATCAGCGAATACCTTAGGGTGTGTACTTTCCGAAATGGGGTTATTTGTTGGGTGTTTGTACTGTCTGGCCATTGTAGAACCTCAGGAAACATGACAGGTGCTCAGGAAGTCAGAGCTGCTTCAAAAAGCGGAAATTCACATTTTTGTACCATAGTTTGTAAACGCTATAACTTTTACCCAAACCATTTTTTTTTTTACCCAAACATTTTTTTTTATCAAAGACATGTAGAACTATAAATTTAGAGCAAAATTTCTATATGGATTTCGTTTTTCTTGCAAAATTTTACAACTGAAAGTGAAAAATGTCATTTTTTTGCAAAAAAATCGTTAAATTTCGATTAATAACAAAAAAAGTAAAAATGTCAGCAGCAATAAAATACCACCAAATGAAAGCTCTATTAGTGAGAAGAAAAGGAGGTAAAATTCATTTGGGTGGTAAGTTGCATGACCGAGCAATAAACGGTGAAAGTAGTGTAGGTCAGAAGTGTAAAAAGTGGCCTGGTCTTTCAGGGTGTTTAAGCACTGGGGGCTGAAGTGGTTAAAGGGCACTTTTCCCTGTGGCTCGTGCATTATTTGTAAAAACATCATGAAAGGAGCATCTTTTACTAGCCATATAACAGGGAAGAGATATAATATACGCTCGTTTATTAGATGTACATCCATAGGTATTGTGTACCTTATCAGTTGCCGATGTGGGTTACAATATGTCGGTAAAACCAAACGTGAACTGAGGAGAAGATTAGGCGAACATCTGTCTGATATTCGCAATCAGCGGGACACATCTGTGGCATGGCATGTATGTGATATGCATGACGGTAACCCTGATGTGTTGAGAGTGCAGGGGATTGAACAAGTCAAGATGTCGATCCGTGGGGGTGATATTGACATACCCCTACTCCGCAAGGAAGCAATGTGGACCTTTAAGTTACAGACAATTCAGCCCAAAGGGTTAAATGAGGCTAACTCGTATGCCAGCTTTATTTGATGTATCTGCTGGTTTTTCATCCCACATAGCACCGCGGGTTATCCTATACATTGTGTGCTAGTTGATTCCCGGTTCCTTTGTGTATGTGGCTCCTTCCGTTCTGTTTCTCTTGTCAAGGGGTTTACTGTATATTGGTATTTTACATATATATATATATAGTACATCCCGATCCTTGGATAGCTCTGATCTGCAGTAATACTTTAATGGTTGTGTTTAATAGCGATACCCCTCTCTGTCAGTGATGTATATCAAGATGGAGATGGAGGCACCGCGATTTGCCCTTGAGATAATACCTTACCAACAGAATTGGTCAGGCGACGGATACGGGCCGCGACGTGGATTCCCCCCGAAATCGCGCCTGCGCGAGCTCCCGAGAAGGGTATGGTTCAACGTTGTATTTGCCAGTCAGAGGGCGTGATTTGGAACACGCCCCTAGGTCTGATTGGTGCGGATACTGGCACACCTCTCCCGGAAGGCGGGGCTTCTGCTATATGGATTTGGCGTCTTCTCGGCCGCGTACGGCCATCATAGCGCCGGAGCCCTAGCACACAACAGTGCGGGGCACCTGTCCTGATATAGGCACTTCCTAATTAAGCTCCTGAAGATACGTGGCAAATATATGTCACGTGCAAACGGTAGAGCTGATGTCAATTTTCAGGACACAGTTCTCTAGGCAGGGTGTGCATGAGATGTGAGAATATACCTCCTAGCTACAATATACTGACCACAAGATAGTGGCTGGTTGAGAGGCTGGCCTAAACACTGACATGTTTGAGGGTATGCATGTGTCCACATATATTGAACGTGTATCACATGGTGTGGTGTATTCTGGATAAGTGATGCTACAGTCAAACCGTTCCAGACATAGCCGTGTAGTGTGTGTGAGTGCTGTCTATTAATAGCAGGACGACTCTAGCACAGTATTTTAGTGTGGAGCACTCGTTGTAACCAGACATTTATTGCCCAGTACAGTCAGTGTGGCTGATATAACACAGCCCCACCCAGCCAGTAATCAGCTGACACAGCTGCATTGGTCAGCAACAATCTTAAAGGTTCACTCGCGGCACACCTGTGTCCATAAATAGTTCGGACCGTGTCCTGTTATCCTGCTTGCAGTCCATTAGCAGCAATTTGCTAGCAAGCCAGGAATTTAGTCCAGACTTGTAACAGTGCAGAGGGTTATCCCTCAGTCCCTTTCTGCACTCTTCAAGTCTGGTTGCCTGATGGTCACAGACTGTGACATATAGGTTTTTTGCCCTCTTTTTAAACAGACTTTAATAAAGTTTTTGTTTCTTTCTTTTAGACGTTCATCAGGCTGTGATAATATATAGTGTACAATTTAAGCTAGAAATACAGCTATAATTTGCATCTGCACGTGTGAAATTCAAGGGTTATATACTGCTGTCATATTCTGTTATTAAACAAACACCCATTTTGGGCTAAAACTAAATTTTGCAGCCTTTGCTGCATATGTCATTGTGAGATACACACTTTAGATACAGTTTTTTTAAAAAACACCCTTTTTGGGCAAATTAAACTATTTTACAGCCCTTGCTGCATCTGCACGTGTGAAATTCAAGCGTTCTATACAGCTTTCATATTCTGTTAGTAAAAAAAACACCCTTTTTTTTTGCAAAATACTTAATAATGCAGCCCTTGCTGCATCTGTGATTGCCAAAAACAAGTTTTAAAAACTTCAATAATTTTCTGGCTTTGAAAAAACACCCATTCTTGGCAATATCCAACATCTGGTGCCTTTGCAGGATTAGTCAGTGTACAATTTAACACAAAAATATATAATAACTAAGTGTAGAGGGTACACGTCCCTAATTGACAAACAGAGCAAATATTGGAAAGGGGACGTTAAAAGGAGCAAAAATAATAAAGAGTTTATTAGTGCTAAGGGGATAGGGGTGAATGCCTACATTAATCATGAGACATGAGTACAAAACCGTCTATCCAGCTGATACAACCAGTGGTAATGTTAATCAGGATCCAACCAGACCTAGGTTAATTGGAGGATCACTATAGTGTAGCTACCAGATAGACGGACTAATATGTTAAAAATTTATAAATCCACCGCACAGAAAGCAAATTGTAGTACTCTGAGATGCAATGTAGATGTCACTCAGTAGTAACCTATGCTGATGGACTATTGGCGAAGTGGTATTGTCACTGAATTGGTCACTGTGTTGATAACCTCAACAACCATCAGGACCATACCACATACAGCGCACATCTACCACTAACCAGAGACAGTTAGTGGAGGGCAACTAAAGTAATAACTGGAATGGGGCAACTACAGTACCCTGAAAAAATATCAAAATTAGGGTTATTCACGTTAGAAAAAAGACGACTGAGGGGAGATCTAATTACTATGTATAAATATATCAGGGGGCAGTACAGAGATCTATCCCATCATCTATTTATCCCCAGGACTGTGACTGTGACGAGGGGACATCCTCTGCGTTTGGAGGAAAGAAGGTTTGTACACAAACATAGAAAAGGGTTCTTTACGGTAAGAGCAGTGAGACTATGGAACTCTCTGCCTGAGGAGGTGGTGATGGTGAGTACAATAAAGGAATTCAAGAGGGGCCTGGATGTATTTCTGGAGTGTAATAATATTACAGGCTATAGCTACTAGAGAGGGGTCGTTGATCCAGGGAGTTATTCTGATTGCCTGATTGGAGTCGGGAAGGAATTTTTTATTCCCCTAAATTGAGGAAAATTGGCTTCTACCTCACAGGGTTTTTTTGCCTTCCTCTGGATCAACTTGTAGGATGACAGGCCGAACTGGATGGACAAATGTCTTTTTTCGGCCTTATGTACTATGTACTATGTTACAGTGGTATCGCTGGGCAGTGAGGGATAGTGTATGGAGCGGCTGTGTGTTGTGCCGTGCCTCCGATCACTATCTACAATGTGGATGTGTACAATCACAGGTAAAGGCTTCTGCTGCCGAGGTACACGCAGCAGACAGCCCACCCGCATAAGCTGAACTGCGGCTCAAGGCTGTTGCTGCCGAGGTTCACGCAGCAGACAGCCCACCCGCATAAGCTGAACTGCGGCTCAACGCGTTTCCATGCACTTTATCAGTGCACTTCTTCAGGAGCCTACGTATCTATAACACATTCGCCTTCCTTAAGCCGATACCCTAGTCTGGGAAACGGCGAATTGTATGAGGATTATTAGTGAGTACCACCGAGTCCTAGTGTAGATCTCGGTGCACTGCTTTTAACAAACAAGGTCTCGGCATTGTAATGGCCGCAAAGCGACCACGCAAACACTGTGATTTAAAGGGGCAGTACCCCGCCCCCTGGACACACCTCCTGTCGGCAGCCAATCCACCGCAGAAGTATGCATGATGGGCTGGTTGACTACCAACAACGGAGGAATGAGGATGTATCCAGGGCGTCAGCGCACAAGCGCTGCATGGTAAAAGTATAATAGGGAAAATCAACGGCGGCTTTATATGTATGAACAGGTAGCAATGTATAATATGCAAATCGGTGATCAAAAAGCAATCAATAGATAAGTAAACCGCTACTATGAGGATAGATAAATAAACAAAGTAACCACATATGACGTCAAGTGACAGCAAGGTGTTGGACAGATAGCCTTATAAGATTACACATATCACTCATATAGATAAAAAAATGAATGAATGTGCATATATACTTGTCCATAAATAGCGGATCACACCTACACTGGTACAGTGTATCCAAGGTAAGTAGTGTAGTACAACATCCACTATACCTAGTGCAACTCATGATGACTATTAGCCATATGTGTGGGAAAGGTCTAACAGGGACAACCATAGCATAGTATTCACAGGAGGACAAAGAATGACCTCAATAAACCACAATGGAACCTAGATCTATCATAAGAATGGGACAAAAGAAATTGCATCATTCAACCCGTTGGGTTTGGTGGTCCCCAATCTAAAGATCCATTGTGCCTCCTTTTGTAGGAGAATGCGGTCTAAATCTCCTCCTCGCGGTGTTCTCTTAACCATGTCAATGCCCTGAAATTTAATGACTGAAGCATGGCCACTGTGGAATTCATCCACATGACGAGCGATCGGAGTATCTTGAGAGTTGTTAATATCAGATATATGTTCCCCAATACGCCGTCTTAGCTCGCGTATCGTTTTACCGAAATATTTTAGGCCACATCTACATGTCATTAAATAGACCACACCAGTGGATTTACAATTCACAAAAGGTCTAATGAAGTAAGTTCTGTCAGATGTAAAGCCGGTGAATGATTTGTTTTTATTAATGTAACCGCAGAACTTGCAATTTCCACATGGAAAAGTACCTGAGACAGGATTGTGTAACCAGGTATATTGTCTGGGACTCTGGTACAAGCTGTGAACCAAAATATCCCGCAAGTTCTGGCTACGGCGGAAAGTAATTGCTGGTTTCTCAGGAATAAGATGGCCTATATCCGAGTCAGATCTAAGAATATCCCAATATTCTGATAGTACGTGACGTACTTGGTCATGTGCACCATCAAAAGTTCCAATGATCCGCACATCATCACCCCTTGCAGATTTTGTTTTTGGGATAGTAGCGAATCTCTATTGAGGCTCAGAGAATGTTGATAGGCCTGTTTGAGTAAATAAGACGGATATCCTCGAGATCGAAATCTATCACGAAGGTCACCCGCAGCCTTTCTGAAATCGGTCAGCTGGGAGCAATTCCTACGGGCTCTCAAATATTGCCCCTTAGGGATGCCTCTCTTCAGTGCCTTCGGGTGCCCACTTTCCCATCTTAGTAAACTGTTCGTGGCAGTAGATTTTCTTCACATGCTGGTCACATGGTCACCAGTGGTATTGACTGCAATAGTTAGATCCAAAAATGAGATCTGCCTCTCATTGATCTCTGAGGTGAAAAATAGACCCAGCTCATTGGTGTTCAACACCACCACAAAGTCATGGAACAAACTAGTGCTGGCCCCCCATAGGATCAGCACATCATCGATGTACCTAATCCATAGGGGACAGCACCAGTAAATTGTTCCATATCCTCTGAGAAAACCAGTTCTCTTTCCCACCAGCCCAGGAAGAGATTCGCAAAAGTTGGGGCACAAGGACTGCCCATAGTGACTCCCCTGAGCTGGTGGAAAATCTTACCGTCAAATAAAAACACATTACGTGTTAGAATGAATTCCAAAAGCTCCATGATGAATGCATTATGCCCCCGTAGATGTTCACCCCTCTGTTGTAAAAATGAGAGGACCGCTCTACATCCAAGATGGTGAGGAATGGAACTGTAGAGGGCCTCAACATCTAAACTGGCTAGCTGTGTACCTTTGTCACAGTGGATGCCATTTAACCTAGCCAGCACATCCATCGTATCTCTCACATAGGAAGGCAGGCTGGTGACGAAAGGTCTCAGGATGGCATCCACATATGTACTGATATTCGCAGTAAGACTACCAGTGCCAGACACAATTGGCCTACCTTTCAAGGGATCATATCCCTTGTGGACTTTTGGTAGGCTGTAAAAAGTGGCCAGAACTGGATAGTCAGGGAGCATGAAGGCAAATTCGGCTTTATCAATGAATTTGTTACCCAAAGCCCTCAATAAGATTTCACGTAATTCAAGTCTGAAACCCACTGTAGGGTCTGAGGGGAGTTTTCTATATGTGGAGACATCATTAAGAATATTCAAACACATCTCATGATATTTCTCATGTCCTAACACCACTATGTTCCCCCCCCCCTTGTCAGAGGGCTTGATAACCAATTCTTTATCATTCTGTAATTTTGTCAAAGCCTCTTTTTCAGCCCATCCTAGATTATCAATGCCACACTGGTGCGTGTCAACATCACGGAGCTTATTAGTCACCACCGAAACAAAAATATCGATGGGTGTGTTATCATTTAGAGGAGGCATCTTCTTGGAGGGACTGCGCAAATTTGTAAACGGACCCTCACCAGGATTACGTATGGATTCTGAATACAAGTCAGTTAACATTTGCACATCCGGGAGATCCTGCAGATCTATCCCAATGTACAATTTAAGCTAGAAATACAGCTATAATTTTCTGTGTTTTTAAAAACACTAGTTTTGTGCAAAATACACCATTTTAAAGCCCTTGCTGCCTCAGCACGTGTGAAATTCAAGGGTTATATACTGCTGTCATATTCTGTTTTTAAACAAACACCCATTTTGGGCAAAACACTTAAATTGCGGCCTAGTCTGGATCTGTACGTGTGAGATACGCACTTTAGATACTGTGGTTCTCTTCAGTTATTTCAAAAACAACCATTTTGGGCAAAAACCTTTAATTTCGGACTAGTCTGGATCTGCACGTGTGAGATACACACTTTAGATACTGTGGTTATATTCTTCTATTAATAAAACACCCATTTTGGGGGAAAACTTTAATTGCGGCCTAGTATGCATCTGTACGTGTGAGATACAACCTTTACATACTGTGGTTCTATTCTGCTATTAATTAAACACCCATTTAGGGCAAGATCCTAAATTTGAGAAATATGATGAGATGTGGCCCAGGTCGTGGTGCTGCTGGTGGAGCTCCTGTTGGAGGGAGAGGACGTGGTCGATCTGTGCAAGCTACACGCACAAGTGAAACCCCTTCCTCAGGTGCGAGTAAGCGACAGAACCTGCAGCGGTATTTGGTCGGGCCTAATGCGGCTTTACGAATGGTGAGGCCTGAACAAGTACAGGCGATAGTAGATTGGGTTGCTGACAGTGCCTCCAGTTCCTTCACATTGTCTCCCACCCAGTCTCCTGCTGAAAGATCAGAGTTGGCACCTGCAGCCGATGTCCATCAGTCTTTCACCTCACCCCCTTGCAAATCAGCCAAGCAGTCTGAGCCCCAAGTCATGCAGCAGTATCTTCTGCTTTTTGATGACTCTGTTAGCAGGGTTTCCCAGGGCCATCCACCTATCCCTGCCCCAAAAGTGGAAGAGATTGAGTGCACCGATGCCCAACCACTTATGTTTCAAGATGAGTACATGGGAAGACCATCTCGGATGATGACGAAACACAGGTGCCAACTGCTGGGGCTTTCGCAAGTGTGCACTGACAAGGAGGGCAGGGGTGAAGACTGGGTGGAAGATGATGTGGAGGACGATGAGGTCCTCGACCCCACATGGAATCAAGGTCATGCGAGTGACCTATGTAGTTCGGAGGAAGAGGCGGTGGTTGCACAGAGCTACCAGCACAGCAGAAGAGGGAGCAGGGTGCAAAAGCGGAGCTGCCGTCCCCTAGACAGTACGCCTGCTACTGCCCACTGCAGCAAGGGACCGAGCACACCAAAGCCAGCTCCAAGGAGTTCCCTGGCGTGGCAGTTCTTCAGATAATGTGCTGACGACAAGACACAAGTGGTTTGCACACTGTGCAATCAGAGCCTGAAGCGAGGCATAAACGTTCTCAACCTGAGCACAACCTGCATGACCAGGCATTTAAGTGCAAAGCACAAGCTGCAGTGGAGTAGACACCTCAAAAACCAAGAAAGGTCTCTGGCTCCTCCTGCTTCTTCTTCTTCTGCAGTCTCGGCCTCTTCATCCACCTCTGGAGTGACAGTGCCACCTGCTACCCCGCAAACAGAGGATCTGCCAGCAACACCACCATCTGGGTCACCAAGCATCTCCACAATGTCCCACGGAAGCATTCAGCTCTCCATCTCCCTAACACTGGAGCGGAAGAGGAAGTACCCCCCTACCCACCCGTGATCCCTGGCCCTGAATGCCAGCATTTCTAAATTACTGGCCTTTGAAATGCTGTCATTCTGTCGTGTGGAGACAGAGTTTTAAAGGCCTTATGGCGGTGACTGTCCCACAGTACGTCGTGCCCAGCCGCCACTACTTTTCCAGGCGATCCATCCCTTCCCTGCACAACCAAAATCAGGTGTGCACTGCGCAACGCCATCTGTGGCAAGGTGCACCTGACTACGGATACGTGGACCAGTAAGCACGGTGAGGGACGTTATATCTCCATAACAGCACACTGGGTAAATGCAGTGGCGGCTGGGCCTGAGGCGGAAAGCAGTTTGTCACATGTCCTTCAACCACTGAGGATTGCAGGACGCTTCACTTTGCCTCCTGTTGCTTCCTCCTCCTACTCCTCTTCCTCATCCTCTACCGGCTCCTCATCCGGTCAGCGTAACACCTTCACCACCAACTTCAGCACAGCCAGGCGTAAACGATAGCAGGCAGTTTTAAAACTTATCTGTTAGGGGGACAAACCCCACACCGCGCAGGAGCTGTGGACGGGCCTTGAACAACAGACCAATGAGTGGTTGGTGCCAGTGAGCCTCAACCCCGGCCTGGTAGTATACGATAATGGCCGAAATCTCGTAGCAGCTCTGGGACTAGCCGGTTTGACACACATCCCTTGCCTGGCGCATGTGCTGAATTTGGTGGTGCAGAGATTCCTTAAAAATTACCCCGATATGTCAGAGCTGCTGCATATAGTGTGGGCCGTCTGTGCGCGCTTTCGGCGTTCTCACCCTGCTGCTGCTCGCCTGTCAGCGCTGCAGCGTAACTTCGGCCTTCCCGCTCATCGCCTCATATGCGACGTGCCCACAAGGTGGAACTCCACCTTGCACATGCTGGCCAGACTGTGCGAGCAGCAGCAGGCAATAGTGGAGTTTCAGCTGAAGCACGCACAGGTGAGTCGCTCGGCGGAACAGCACCACTTCACCACCAATGACTGGGCCTCCATGCGAGACCTGTGTTCCTTGTTGCGCTGTTTCGAGTACTCCACCAACATGGCCAGTGCTGATAACGCCATTCTCAGCGTTACTATCCCACTTCTATGCCTCCTTGAAAAAACGCTCCTGGCGATGATGGAAGAGGATGTGGCACAGGAGGAGGAGGAGTAAGAGGGATCATTTCGTAGGGTGGGTTCCTGCACCCACAAACGCCAGGTACACAATTGTCCAGCCAGGGCACAGTTCTGGAGGATGATGAGGTGGAGATTTAGATGGAGGAGGAGGAACCATGTTCACAGCAGGGTGGCACCCAGACCAGCTCATGGCCATCACTGGTGCGTGGCTGGGGGGATACACAGGACACAGATGATATACCTCCCACAGAGGACAGCTTTTCGTTGCCTCTGGGCAGCCTGGCACACATGAGCGATTACATGCTGCAGTGTCTCCGCAACGACTGCCGAGTTGCCCACATTCTAACTTGTGCTGATTACTGGGTGGCCACGCTGCTGGATCCCCGTTACAAGGACAACGTACCTTCCTTTATTCCGTCACTGGAGCGTGATCGTAAGATGCGCGAGTACAAGTGCACACTGGTAGACGCGCTGCTGGTGGCATTCCCACCTGACAGCGGGGGCACAGTGGAAGCACAAGGCAAAGGCAGAGGACAAGGAAGAGGTCACCAACGCAGCTGGGGCACCGTCAGCACCTCAGAAGGCAGGGTTAGCATGGCCGAAATGTGGAAAAGCTTTGTCAGCACGCCACAACAACCAGCACCACCAGCTGATATGAAACGTCTTAGCAGGAGGCAGCATTTCACCAACATGGTGGAGCAGTATGTGTGCACACGCCTTCACTTACCGAATGACGGGTATGCCCCCTTCAATTTCTGGGTCTCCAAATTGGGCACATGGCCTGAGCTTGCCCTTTATGCCTTGGAGGTGCTGGCCTGCCCTGCAGCCAGTGTATTATCTGAACGTGTGTTTAGCACGGCAGGGGGCGTCATCACAGACAAGTGCAGCCGCCTGTCCACAGCCAATGTGGACAAGCTCACGTTCATTAAAATGAACCAGGCATGGATCCCTCAGGACTTGTCCGTACCTTGTGCAGAATAGACATGTATGGCACTAACCAGCCATTGTTATACTGCAGCGCAATTGCTCATTCTTGTATTTTGGATATTTCACACTCTTTTAGAGTGTACCCTAATTTAAAAAAATAAAAATTAAACCAAAAACCTTTGTTGGCTACCTCGTCCTCCTCCACCGCTGCTTCCACCTACACCGCTACATCCACCGCCTCCTCAAACTCCTACTCCATATGGAACTCAACCTCATAAATCAAATTTCTTTATTTTATTTGTACGTATTTTATTTTATATCATTTCACTACTTTGTCAGTTACATTTTCTGGTGAAATTCAGCAATTTTTGGTTGTATAGTACCACTGCTATACGAAGTAGACAGGTTTAAAAAATAAAAAAAATTGTCATTTACATTTTCGGGTGAAATTCACAATTTTTGAATGTATAGTACCACTGCTATACCTAGTTGGCCGGTTAAAAAATAATAATTGTAATTTACATTTTCGGGTGAAATTAACCAATTTTTGGGTGTATAGTACCACTGCTATACCTAGTAGGCCGGTTAAAAATAAAAATAAATTGTCATTTACATTTTCGGGTGAAATTAACCAATTTTTGGGTGTATAGCACCACTGCTATACCTAGTAGGCTGGTTAAAAAAATATATTGTAATTTACATTTTCGGGTGAAATTCATCAATTTTGGTGTGTATAGTACCACTGCTATACCTAGTAGACCGGTAAAAAAAAATAAAAAAAATTGTCAGTTACATTTTCTGGTGAAATTAACAAATTTTTGGGTGTATAGTACCACTGCTATACCTACTAGACCGTTAAAAAAATAAAATAATTGTCAGTTATATATTATGGTGAAATTCACCAATTTTTGGGTGTGATGTACCACTCCTATACCTAGTAGACAGGTTTAAAAAAAAATTATTGTCAGTTACATTTTTTGGGTGTAATATACCCCTCTTCTACCTAGTTGACAGCTTAATAAATTTCAATAATTTTTCTGTTACATTCTTGGGTTGACATTATACAATCAATTTTAGACGTGAATAAACACCTGCTATGCATAGTGTGGCGAAACCAACCTCGCCACTGGGTTTTGGAGAGGCCTGTTTACCAGCCTCTTGCCTCAGGATTATGGCCCATACTAACTTTAAAGGAGAAGACAGACCGGCCGCACAGCTTAAATCTGTCTTTGGAATTGCATTTTGTTATGTGAGGGTACCCAGATAGCTAATATTATTGTATTTGTGTATTCTGAGTGCCATTCACCTAATGATATGCACTCAGACTTGAGCTATCTGGGGATATGTTAAATGTCTGTGTTTGCTGTGGGGGTGTGACATTGTGTGTTTGGGTGGTGATTTCTGTCCTGTTGTCTCCACATGTGTATTGGCGATTTCCCTTTGTCCTGAGAGATAATTGAATTGCTCCTCAGGTGTCTCCAGGGCAGAGAGGAGGAAACCATGATGACTTGTGGGGATGTGTTGTGTCTGTGTATCCTGAGTTGCTACGTATCTGTCCTGTGTCACAGTCTTCCTTCTGGTCCCCTAGGGGCGTGTCCACCAGATGGGGACCTGGATAAATACGGGCGGGTAGCCCTCAATAAAGGGTGCTGCTTTATACCTTCATGAAGTCTTTGGCTCATGTTTGGGGAATGCGATAACTACACTCTTGGGGATTGCTATATCCCAATACTCCCCTGAGTAGAAGCTCTTGTAAGAGCTTGTTCCTGGTTCCTGCTCTCTGCATTTAGGAGAGGTTCACCCACTGGAGCCTGGAGCCTTGTCGTAGGTCCAGGGTGGGTAGGAGACGGCGAGACCTCCACCAAGCTTCGGCGGTTCGTGGGGTCTGCAGCGCTGACGGTGTCAAGTGGAGTGCTTGGAGTCCTCTGGAAGCACTAGGAGCATCTATCGACGGAGGTACCCGATCGGGGTGCCAGGAGTTCCGTTACACATAGGTGACAGGGAATGACAGGGAATACAATTTAATAAATTATTCAGTAATTAATGCGCGCCACATCCTTTCATTCAATGCTTAAACTTTGAAAAGTTGTCACACTTTTATGCTTTAATAATTTCTCCCATATTTCAACTATATAATTTTAAATTTGCCACCCGTGATCACCATGGTAGGCGCATAAAAGAACATTGAAAATTTATAGAGCAGATATCAAATTGGATCGTGAACATCACGGGGACGTGCGACATGGTGGGGCAGTAAGTGTGCACACACCTACACGAACTGACTGACAGGGGTCAGCCCCTGCAACTTCTGGGTCTCCAAATTGGGCACATGGCCTGAGCTTGCCCTTTACCCCTTGGAAGTACTGGCCTGCCCTGCAGCCAGTGTATTGTCTGAACATGTGTTTAGCATGACTGGAGGGGGTTATCACAGGTTATATTTCCCAATATTTTGGGGTGTACCCTAATTTTAAAAATAAAATTTAAAACCAAAAAGCAGTGTAGGCTATCTCCTCCTCCACCGCCGCTTCCACCTACACCGCCACATCCACCGCCTCCTCAACCTCCTACTCCATATGGACCTCGTCCTCCTAGATCAAGATTATTATTTTTTATTTTTACCTATTTTATGTTATTTAAAGTCATTTCCCTATCCACATTTGTTTGCAGAGCACTTGCCATGCTCTTAACCACATTTGATGCCATTTGCAGCCCTCTAGCCCTTTCCATTACATTTTTACAGCCATTTTAGTGCTCAAAAGTTCGGGTCCCCATTGACTTCAATGGGGTTCAGGTTCGGGGGTCAAGTTCGGGCCCCGAACTCGAACTTTTTTCTCAAGTTCGGCCGAACCCGTCGAACCGGAACTCTACTAATATGTCAATTTTTTTTATATATTTCAGCTTACATAGTAAAGCATTTTTGAAAAGAAATCATGTTTTGTGTGTCCATTTTCTGAAAGCCCAATTTTTTGGGTTGATTGTCTTATGTAGTGGCTTTTTTTTGCGGGATGAGTAGTCAATTTGATTGGTACTATTTTGGCTTTTTTGGCAGTTTTTAAATTATGGCACTTACCTTAGGGGGTAGATCAGGTGATATTTTTATAGAGCAGGTTGTTACGGATGCTGTGATACCTATTATGCTTACTATTCTTATTTTATTTCGGTTTCACACAATAAAAGCATTTTTGAAAAAAAATCATGTTTTTGTGTCTCCATTTTCTGAAAGCCATATTTTTTTGACGATTGGCTAATTTTTTGCGGGATAAGGTGATGGTTTGATAAGTACTATTTTGGTCTACATTGGACATTTTGATCGAATGGTATTACGCTTTTTTTGATGTAAGGTGACGAAAAATAGCTTTTTGGCACAGTTTTTATTTTATTTTACAGCAGTCACCTTAGTGGGTAGATCATGTGATATTTTTTATAGCTCAGGTTGTTATGGACATGGCGATACCTATTATATCTATTATTCTTATTTTATTTTGGTTTTACCCAATAAAAGCATTTTTGAAATGAAAAGAAAATCATGTTTGTGTGTCTCCGTTTTCTGAAAGCAATATTTGTTTTATTTTTTGGCCGATTGTCTCATGTAGGGGCTCAATTTTTGCGGGATGAGGTGACGGTTTGATTGGCGCTATTTTGGTCTATATTAGACTTTTTGATCACTTGGCATTACGCTTTTTTTATGTAAGGTGACAAAGATGTGTGGTAATTTCATAACTCCTTATGAACTCCCGGTTCCAAACTGTCTGGGGGCTTTGTTTGATGCAGTTGACCAGCTCAGGCCCCCAGCAAGTGGGGTCGTCCTGTCAGATAAGTTTGCTTGCAGTCCGGCAGCTGGAGGTGTGAAATGTATTCCCTGTGAGGCTGGGCCACCTCTGGAGCCTCCTATGATGGGCATCTCCTATGCAGTGGCGTGCCTAGGGTGTTTGGCACCCAGGACGGGTCCTTTCTCTGGCACCCCCCCCCCCCCTTCCAATACTTCACCACATACCTCTTACATCCAGGGACATCTGTCATGTAGACCTTCTCTTTCCTCTTCTCCTCCGTTAGACCGCCATGACAAATTCTTTCATCTTGTCTCTACAGTTTGTTACATTAGATTTCTCAGTTTTTCCATCAACCTCACCTTCCTGGTGTCCCCACAGTGTCATCCTGCTGCCACTCCCAATACTGTGCCCGTTGTGCCCCCCCAATGCCCCAGATACTATACTGCTGAAAAAATTGTGACCCCAGTAGACATAATTGGGGTCATTTATCAAACTGGTGTAACGTAGAACTGGATTTCCAAAAGAGCTGTCAAAAATGAAAGGTGGAATCTGATTGGTTGCTAAGGGCAACTAAGCCAGTGCTACGTTACACCAGTTTGATAAATTACCCTAAATGTCCCTATAGTGTCTACAGCAGCTATAATGTCCCCTAGAGTGCCCCCAGTAATAATAGCTGAGATAAAAAGATTTTTATTTTTCTGAACCTTTTTTCGGCGCTGAAAGCAGGAGTCAAAATTCTTGCATAATTATTAAAAAAGAAAATGGATTTTTTATTCTTTTAATCTTTTTATCTCAACTACTTTATCCCTCTTGCCACACCTGGGGCAGAGAAAAAGGAACCTTGGCAGCAGTACAGGACCCCGCACGATGGACGGGAAATACCAGCAAAAAGCATCATACAATTGTTGTGGCTCTACACAACAACACATGGTAAGCGCTTCTTGTATAAAGTGCATTTAGACTGTAATACAGCCACACACACGAGGCGTTGCCTCCTGTCTCCTTTTGTCTCTTTTCCTCCAGTAATAATAGCACCCTATATTGTGCGCCAGGCAATAATCCCTGTATAGTGTCCCCAGAAATAATAGAATTGCCCCTACAGTGCCTCCCCAATAGCAAGGCCCCCCCCATAGTAATTTCCCCCACACTGCTTCCCATAGTAATTCCCTACCCCCACAGTAATTTCCCCAACACTGCCCCCCACACAGTAATTTCCACCACACTGCCCCTCCACAGTAATTTCCCCCACACTGTGTGCCCCCCCCCCCATAGTTGGCACATAAAATAAAAAACCTAAACGCTAAATACTCGCTTGCAGAGGAAGGCGCGCACACTTCACTGTGCTGCTGCATCACGGCACAGGCGCGTGCGATGACGTCATCATGCACACCTGCGTCGGGATTTCACTACTGCATAGGCCTCAGGCCTAAAGCCTATGCCGGTGATCGGCAGCGGGGCAGGGAACTATGGGCTCCCGTGCCCCGACGCTCCAGCAATGAGCGCTTTCATCTGTATTGATGTAAGCGCTCATTGCTTCTGGCACCCCCCTGAGAGCTGGCACCCGGGGCGGACCTCCCCCAATTCCCCCTTCATGCGTTATGACGTACCACTATGTAATAATGTGTGAGGGCATGTATGCATCGGGACTCTGCAGCGGACTGCTCCATACACGGCAGGTGCAAGCTGAATCATAGAACCGGCAGCCGCCCACACTGACAGGGAGCAGCCATCGAGCTGCCCCGTCATTTAACCCCTCAGGTGCCACGATCAGCATGACGCTGGTCGCGGCACCTGTGAATGAAGGCAGAGGGATGTGGCTCCCTCTGCCTTCCGATCGGAGCCCCCGCAGTAAAATTGCAGGGATCTCATCGGTTGCCATGGCAGCCTGGACACTGCTGAAGTGCTCCAGGCCTGCCATGGCAATCTCCATATGGAGCTATGCATGAGACATAGCTCAGAATAAAGCAAGTAAAAATCCTATTCACCCTAGTGCTCGGCTACTTTTGGTGGCCCCATAGAAATGAATAGAGGGCAGCTGCGCATGCGCAGTGCACCCTCTGGGACTTTGTTGGCTGTGTTTACGAGATAGGTGCAGGTCCCAGAGGGTCTATCAGACAATGGGGGCATATCCCGAGGGGCATACTAAAAGGAATGACAGAGTGGAATGCCCATAGACTTCAACAGAAAAGTGGAATGCCCATAGAGAATAATGGACCAGAGTGGAATGCCCATAGAGAATAATGGAAATGTAATATTTTAATTAGAGACAAAACCATTTGACATATTTAATAATTATTTAGCAGACATACTCTCCAAATTCATTGGGCTTAATACATTTTCAGATTAAGTGGAATTATCACTGTTTTCTGCAGAATGACAAGGATGAATGACACAATGGAATGCCCATAGACTATAATGGGAAGTAAAATATGAGTTTATTTGCAGGTAAATCTATGTTATATAGGAAATTAACCTTTACCGTAAGTGTTCCCTGGGTGGAGTAGCATATTGTAAAATTGAAATTACCTTGGATTATAACCGTTTTCTATAGAATGCAAAGGTGAATGACATAATGGAATGCCTATAGACTATAATAGGAAGCAAAATTTGATTTGGAGTCTGAACCATTTAACATATCAAGTAAATATTTAGCAGGCTTACTCTTCAAGTTCAGTGGGATTATTTAAAATTGAGATTAAGTGGGATTATCATTGGTTTCTATGAAATGACAAGGGAAATGACACAATGGAATGCCCATAGACTATAATGGGAAGTAAACTATGAGCTCATTTGCAGGTAAATCTGTGTTATGTAGGAAAGTAACCTTTACCACAAGTGTTCCCTGGGTAGAGTAGCATACTGTAAAATGAAAATTACCTTGGATTATAACCGTTTTCTATAGAATGCAAAGGTGAATGTGTTGAGGGAAGTGTGAGATTTTTATATATATATATATATATATATATATATATATGCCCTGACATATAGACATATATATTTGTATATATATTGGCCCTTTTTCATGGGCCTGTCCAGGTGGGGTGTGTATATACATAGAGATGTACAGTACAGACCAAAAGTTTGGACACACCTTCTCATTCAAAGAGTTTTCTTTATTTTCATGACTATGAAGGCATCAAAACTATGAATTAACACATGTGGAATTATATACATAACAAACAAGTGTGAAACAACTGAAAATATGTCATATTCTAGGTTCTTCAAAGTAGCCACCTTTTGCTTTGATTACTGCTTTGCACACTCTTGGCATTCTCTTGATGAGTTTCAAGAGGTAGTCCCCTGAAATGGTCTTCAAACAGTCTTGAAGGAGTTCCCAGAGATGCTTAGCACTTGTTGGCCCTTTTGCCTTCACTCTACGGTCCAGCTCACCCCAAACCATCTCGATTGGGTTCAGGTCCGGTGACTGTGGAGGCCAGGTCATCTGGCGCAGCACCTCATCACTCTCCTTCATGGTCAAATAGCCCTTACTTTCAAAGTTTTCCCAATTTTTCAGCTGACTGACTGACCTTCATTTCTTAAAGTAATGATGGCCACTCGTTTTTCTTTACTTAGCTGCTTTTTTTTTGCCATAATACAAATTCTAACAGTCTATTCAGTAGGACTATCAGCTGTGTATCCACCTGACTTCTCCTCAACGCAACTGATGGTCCCAACCCCATTTATAAGGCAAGAAATCCCACTTATTAAACCTGACAGGGCACACCTGTGAAGTGAAAACCATTTCAGGGGACTACCTCTTGAAGCTCATCAAGAGAATGCCAAGAGTGTGCAAAGCAGTAATCAAAGCAAAAGGTGGCTACTTTGAAGAACCTAGAATATGACATATTTTCAGTTGTTTCACACTTGTTTGTTATGTATATAATTCCACATGTGTTAATTCATAGTTTTGATGCCTTCAGTGTGAATCTATAATTTTCATAGTCATGAAAATAAAGAAAACTCTTTGAATGAGAAGGTGTGTGTGTCCAAACTTTTGGTCTGTACTGTATGTACGTCCCCTCGGCAGCATGCATCTCTATGTATATAATATATTTATAAATATGGTATAGGTGGGCTTATTATTATCTGCCCCCTATATGTATATATCATGTCCGCTCATATATGTTTATAGATGTGCCCCAAGTATCTATAAACATATATGGCGAAAGGAATTGTGGCCAGTCTCCCCGGCTGCCTCCCTCTGGAATGCGCCTGGTGGTGTGTCTAACAGGGACATGGGAACAAAGATTTCCCATGCCCCTGTGTGTGGCTGACCTCCAGCGCTGTAATTACAGCGCCGGAGGTGTGCATCCACTCCATAGGCGGGAGGATCAAAGGATACCCCTGCCTGGAAGCGCGCTCCGGAGGACGTCATATCCCCGCGCCGGCCCAAGTGTTCTTGCCGGCGGCGCACATGCGCGCCGCGGCACTGGGGAAACGGGAGCGAGCGCCGCTGAGCTCAAATTGTCCGGCGGCGCTACGCTCAGGAGACGGACTTACCACCAGCAAACCGGAGAGGATCATCCCCTAGACGAACGAGCACCCCCTGGACAACGAGCGCTGAGTATCATTAACCCCTGCAACCCCTATACCACCAACGATATTAACCCTTACCTTCCCCCTATACCACCAACGAACCCTTATTCCCCTGCATTAACCCTCCCTATACCACCAACGAATTCCCCTGCATTAACCCTTACCTTCCCCTATACCACCAATGACAATTATCTATTCCCCTGCATTAACCCTTACTCCCCCCTATACCACCTACGAACCCTTATTCCCCTGCATTAACCCTCCCTATACCACCAACGAATTCCCCCTATCTTACTCCCCCTATACCACCAATCCCTCATTCCCCTACATCCCCTGCTCCCTTGGTTTACACCCCTGTTATTCAACCCTTATGCCTCCCCTGGTATATATCACCCCATCATCTACCCCTGGTACCCCTTGATACCCCTACATGGCTGCCCTGCACACCCCAGCAACAGCTGAGTCTGTATTAACCCCTTGTTACTCCCTTAGGGATAGTTTTAGAGCCAGGTGGGGTGGGCTGCTATTGTGTGTCTGTGTATTAGTTAGTTTGTGGGTGGAACTTGGGATTGAATAGTGTATTTAGTGTTGTATTTATGGTACTGTATTGTGTGTATTGTGTTCTGTAGGTTGCTAAAAAATATCTTATATTATTTGTATTATACCTACTGTGTAACGCGTGGTTATTAGCGGTAGCTAGCTCAGTTAGGCGCTTGCAGCTAGTTTAGTGATTAGCGTAAGGCAAAGTGAAAGTGTTATCTTTAATAAAGGTATAAATAGGCGGAGTCATCGGTAGACGGCTCCTCCTATTTATGAATATTAATTATTGATATTTGCATAAATACTGGTGATTAATATTCTCCCTTTACATTGGCGAGCCAGGCCCACTGCTTAGATTTTGAAATCTGTATTTGGTCTTGAGGCTAGAGGTCGCTTATACTGTGAATTATCAGGCAAGAGAGACGCAGTCCGCGGTCTGAGCGTCTAGAACCTGATAATTCGAAAAGGTAACACGATTCTTCCTTATAGTACCAAACGCAGATCTAAATCTCTAGCAGAGAATCTATAATCTATCTGTGTATTAATAATTTTAGATTTGCTCGAGTGTTGCAAGGGAGAGGAAGACACGTCACTGGAGGAGATCCATCTTCATTGGAGCAGCGTACAAGTCCAGCTGGTCGGGAAGAAGCGATCTGGTAGAAAAAGGACTTCTTCCAAGCAGCTACGTAGGACAAAGAAGTACGGCACCAACGAGAAGATGGACGCTCAGCAAAAAGTGAGTATGAACTTCTCCACACTGCAACACTTAAGTAAACACAGCACTTTTAATCCCTTCGTTTCGGGAACGGCACAGGGGGAGACAGCGGCGACAGCGCCAAGGTCTCCAGCAGATAACACATCCGCAGTGGTAGATACTAGGGGACAGGTGGACCGGTCGCTACGATTCACCCCGAAACCTGGGGAGAATAGGAGTAGCAGCCGTTTCCAGGAACAGGACAACGGATGGGAAGAGGAAAGTGGATGGCCATATTCCGCTTCCAATCCACCAACACATCCGGAGAAACAGGAAGGGGTTTATCCTAACCATTCCAGTATGGAAAGGATAAACTTCCTGTTACGGATCTGCAAGGAGATCCCAAAATACGATCCCAATGTAGATCCGTTCACTTCATGCGATATTTTCGAGGGTCACTGTCATGTATCATGTAAATATTCAGTGGCTCCGGAATACCGTATGGAGCTGTTAAAATTGTGGTTACCGACACACCTTAACCAAAGGTATGAGGTAACTGGGAGGATGCAACCCACGAATGGCCAGTTTCATGATAAGGAGGAATGCCTCTCCATACTCACGAGACTGTCCATGGGTCATTGGGACGTCACTCCAGAGGTCCTGTCAAAGTTCAAGCCTACTATACATGATGAACCTTTGTCATTGTGTAGTCGGTTTGAAGCGATGTACAGGAGGGTTACTAAGGATCAGGGTATTGGGATTCCACAAGGCATGGTGCGCATGTTTGTGGAAAAGTTCCCATACCTTTATACTGCAATCCGGCTAAGTGCAGCTAGGGAGCATCCCTCACGGATGCGGCCATGATTATTGAGCAGTATAGACAGGATATACTGCACAATAAGAAGTCCGTTAAAGTGAGGGAGCGTGTGCCTGTACACGTTAGATCACAAGAGGAATGGGTACAGCACACAAGGTCTGCATCAACCGTTCGCCCCACGGCCCCGCCATGGGAAAAGTCAGGAAACATTCATTGTTTCCTATGTCTACAATACGGGCACATTAGAAGGAATTGTCCACAAAATAACTGGACAAACCCGGAAAAGACTGGCAATAATAATGGTTTCAGACTGAAACCTAATTTTGCCAAGTCAGTGGGGGAACACGTTGATAAGAATCTGGGACATTCACCAGGCCAATCACCAAAACGCTTGGCTGTCGTGAATGTCATAGGGGGTGTGGAATTAAAAGATTCCACACCAAATACTCAGGGTGAAAGTGCACAAGTGGCAGTATATACCTCACAGGTACCTACTGGGAGTCTGGTGGACATCGACTGAGGGTTAGGGGTCCCTCAAGAACTGGCACCAGTATGTCCCATCATACTGGACTCTTCAGGGAGACCCCACATAAAAGCCACAATAAAAGAACAGGAAACGAAAATCATGCTTGACACGGGTGCGGAAATTTCCATCACTAATGTCAAACACGATTTACACCCCAACAGCCCTCAATATGTGGTGATCGGATTTGATCACCAACAAGGAGGGGTGATGGCCCACAGAATTGAAGAGGTAATCGTCCAGATTACCAGGTGCACGACCCTCAGGATACCCATGTGGTATTACCCCGGTTCTGATAACATTATCGGAACCGATGTAATGACACAAAATGGGTGGATCCTGGATCTGGCAAATTGCATTGTGTGGAAGGGTCCCAGGCGAGCTAAGGTGTTTGTCATCCAACGCCAGTGTCTGGGACCACCTTTGCAAGCAGTAGAGAATTCTACTGATATGCTCGAACACAAGTGGCCTGAGGTCTCACACAATCTAGACCTGGAGACTATTGTGTACGAGCATCCCGAGCTGTGGGCCCAGAGCAAAAACGACTGTGGCAGACTGATTGGCGTTCAGGTGGACATACAGGGTCCTGACCCTCCACCTCAACGCCAATACCGATTTCCACCAGAGGCCACCCATTCAATTATGGACACGGTCCAGGAATTGAAGACTAGGGGTGTGGTCATTGAGGGTAATTCAAAGTGCAACAATGCCCTCTGGCCAGTCAAGAAGGACTCTAGTGCATGGAGGCTTACCATAGACCTCCGGGTCCTCAATAAATACACCCCAATGTCCGCTCAGTGGTGGCCCAGACTCCCGACATCATGGCCAGAATAAGCGGCAAAAGCCGCGTATTCTCGACCGTAGATGTTGCTAACGGGTTCTTCTCCATCGAATTCACGGAGTCATGCTGGTACAAATTTGCCTTTACGGTGGGGGACAAACAGTAAATGTTTGCTGTACTGCCCCAGGGGTTACACAGCAGCCCCACGTATTTTCATCAGGCATTGGCGGCCGTACTGAGTGTGTTCTCACAGCCGGAATGCCTTCTACAATACGTGGATGACCTGCTCTTGCATACAGAAACCATGGAGGAACATTTGGTTCTGTTGGGAGAGCTGCTGGGACTCCTGGCAAAGTCAGGACTCAAGCTGAGTCCCCATAAGGCAAATTTGGACAAAACGGAGGTAAACTTCCTTGGGGTCCAAATTTCCTTTGGAGCCAAAGGAATCATGACAGCCCGTGTGGAAGCCAAGGCTCGGCACTCTTCAGGATTTGAGGAAATTCCTGGGGGTGGCCAACTTCATGAGGGAATTCATAGAGGATTTCGCTGCCAAAGCAAAACCTCTCTATGAGCTCCTTCGAGGAGAAGAACCCTCAATCAAAGGTTGGTCCGATGCGCAGGAGGAGGCCTTTTCAACCTTGGCGCCTGTGTTGGCCACTCCACATCCAGATGGGGAAATGGCAATACAGGCGCATGCAGGGATGGAGTCTATCTCAGTGGTCCTTCTACAGAAAGTAGGGTATGAGACCAGACCGCTGGGATATTTCTCCAGGCTACTTTCGTAGGTCAATGTAAATATAGTCACCCTCTAGTATGATGTCACCCAACCTCCTGTCCTTCATACAGATCATATAGCTTATTCTATTTAACCCTTCAATCCCCTCTTAAGTCATGAATATAACTTATCTTTTTTCTCTCATAGAGAGGTAAGTAGCATATGATTGTCCAGGGTCTGTGGGTTTTGGACACATTACACAAAACATCTGTATGAGGGAAGGGATACATTGGATACAACAACATATGACAATCAAGGTAGCAATTATAATTATAATACTGATCAATAATGTTCTTAACCAACTCAAATCCGGCAGCCAGCTCAATAACCAGTCCACCAAGAGGATGAATCAACATCTTTCCTGATATTATTAGCAATTTCATGTAACGCTTGAATATGGGACTGGATTGATCTGGAATGATCAGGTAAATTAAAGCAACACATTCCTTTAAAATCTTGACATCCTATATTATTTTAAAGTAACAGATAATCCACAGCAAATCTAGTTTCTAGCACTGCTCCTCTTACGCCTTGTATATCTAAAAGCATGTCTGATAAAGCGATAGAGGTATGATTCAGAGATTTAGCCAAGTCACATGCAATAGAATTTATAGTACGAGTATTATATATAGCCAGTCCAGGCACTCCTAATATAGAGGCGCCCAAACTTGTATATTCTGTACGGCTGAGAAGGGGTAAAGTAGAGTCACAGTCTTCTGATAAAGTGTTGGTAACCGATCTGTAAGCTCTCCTGATAGGGGGTTGACTGGGAAGAGCCAAAGTCAGCCTGGATAACGCACAGGGACCTCCAATAACATTAGCAGGAATGTAATTATAAGTGCTGTTACCACAAGACAAAAACCATCCCTTAGGGAGCATTATATTATAGATAAAACTGGGAGTCACAATGGTCTTATTACAACTCATGGAATTATCCAGGGAGCTAGCAAGCCTACTATTCTTTTTACAGGTGTCGTCAATATAATCATATACACTATTCTTAGGTAATCCACTTTTTATGTCTCTATTATCACAATATAAAGTCATATCCTGGGAAAAGGTAAAACAAGTCTCTGCTGCAGTCACGTTAATAGTAGTCACGTTAGGAGTCCCCATAAGGCAAATTTGGACAAAACGGAGGTAAACTTCCTTGGGGTCCAAATTTCCTTTGGAGCCAAAGGAATCATGACAGCCCGTGTGGAAGCCATGGTGAAGTTACCCAGGCTCGGCACTCTTCAGGATTTGAGGAAATTCCTGGGGGTGGCCAACTTCATGAGGGAATTCATAGAGGATTTCGCTGCCAAAGCAAAACCTCTCTATGAGCTCCTTCGAGGAGAAGAACCCTCAATCAAAGGTTGGTCCGATGCGCAGGAGGAGGCCTTTTCAACCTTGGCGCCTGTGTTGGCCACTCCACATCCAGATGGGGAAATGGCAATACAGGCGCATGCAGGGATGGAGTCTATCTCAGTGGTCCTTCTACAGAAAGTAGGGTATGAGACCAGACCGCTGGGATATTTCTCCAGGCTACTTTCGTAGGTCAATGTAAATATAGTCACCCTCTAGTATGATGTCACCCAACCTCCTGTCCTTCATACAGATCATATAGCTTATTCTATTTAACCCTTCAATCCCCTCTTAAGTCATGAATATAACTTATCTTTTTTCTCTCATAGAGAGGTAAGTAGCATATGATTGTCCAGGGTCTGTGGGTTTTGGACACATTACACAAAACATCTGTATGAGGGAAGGGATACATTGGATACAACAACATATGACAATCAAGGTAGCAATTATAATTATAATACTGATCAATAATGTTCTTAACCAACTCAAATCCGGCAGCCAGCTCAATAACCAGTCCACCAAGAGGATGAATCAACATCTTTCCTGATATTATTAGCAATTTCATGTAACGCTTGAATATGGGACTGGATTGATCTGGAATGATCAGGTAAATTAAAGCAACACATTCCTTTAAAATCTTGACATCCTATATTATTTTAAAGTAACAGATAATCCACAGCAAATCTAGTTTCTAGCACTGCTCCTCTTACGCCTTGTATATCTAAAAGCATGTCTGATAAGGCGATAGAGGTATGATTCAGAGATTTAGCCAAGTCACATGCAATAGAATTTATAGTACGAGTATTATATATAGCCAGTCCAGGCACTCCTAATATAGAGGCGCCCAAACTTGTATATTCTGTACGGCTGAGAAGGGGTAAAGTAGAGTCACAGTCTTCTGATAAAGTGTTGGTAACCGATCTGTAAGCTCTCCTGATAGGGGGTTGACTGGGAAGAGCCAAAGTCAGCCTGGATAACGCACAGGGACCTCCAATAACATTAGCAGGAATGTAATTATAAGTGCTGTTACCACAAGACAAAAACCATCCCTTAGGGAGCATTATATTATAGATAAAACTGGGAGTCACAATGGTATTATTACAACTCATGGAATTATCCAGGGAGCTAGCAAGCCTACTATTCTTTTTACAGGTGTCGTCAATATAATCATATACACTATTCTTAGGTAATCCACTTTTTATGTCTCTATTATCACAATATAAAGTCATATCCTGGGAAAAGGTAAAACAAGTCTCTGCTGCAGTCACGTTAATAGTAGTTATTCTAATATTATCCCTGCTATTTCCTAATTTCTGACACTCCCCACAGAAGTCATACAAGGGAATAAAAGATTGTGTATTGTTAGCCATCGCCCAGACTTCAAGGAGGGATTCATCGGGTGTAGGCACAGCAATAACACATGTTTGTATAAGATCCCGTGGGCTCTGTAAGTCTTTAAGGCACAATGAACTAACATTTAGGGCATTTGCCATCCTGACTATACTATTCTGTTCAGAATAAAAGGGGACGGGAGCAAAGGATTCTTGCTCCTGAGCTCTTTTATATACTAACTGATTATTTGGTGCACCACAGAAGAAACTCATCTCCTCTGGGTGATAAATACATGTAGTAATAGGCCAGACTGGCAAGAAAACACAAAGATTAATAATTATCAGCAGACAAACAAATCTCCCAGAATATTGTGGGGTCATCTTCTTCAGCCTGTGGCAAGGCACTTTTCAGGGAAACTTCTTCTGAGCTCACCTCTTTGTTCAGGGATTTCACACCTGCTTCACCCTCTTTGTCTTTGTCTGTCACCGGAGAAGAAGCCTCAGGGACCCTTTTCACTCTGCTAGCGTGAATCCAGATTGGAGCCTCTTCTGTGAGAATCGCTGTTCTGGTGACTACTACCACTCGGGTGGGTGGTCCAAACGGGAACTCAGTCTGTTTTCGTCCTTTTGGCAGGCGCTGGACTATCACCACGGCCCCTGGTTGGAAAGGATGCGTAGGTTCCTGTGGAGAGAAAGGAGAGGCACGAGCAATATCTTGTTCAAATTGATCTAAGACCTGGTATAAAAAAAATCTCTCCGAATGAGGTCAGTGGTTGCCCGTGCTCTCCTATGGCCAAGACCATGATATTGTGCAATTAAAATCGGGGCGCTTGCAACTGGGATACATGGCTTCCCCTCTTTGCAGACAAGACCCGTGTTAGGGTCTTATACTGCACCTATCAACTGCCATTCTATTTTGTCATTACTGGTAGCCACTGGTTCTCTGCCTTCTGTTTGTTAACCTTTTTATTTGGTCTATCATACCAATATGGTGCATAAGTAAGCCAATTTTCCCCTCCCGACTTCATATACTGCATGTCCCACTGGAGGTCTGGACCATAATATGGGTAAGCTTCAGTGTCACCCAAACATAACCCTGTTACCATATCCATATGGAAGGTGTCATTAGCCCCTTCCCGAGGAAACGATTTTATACTCTTCATCCTCTCTGTTCATCCTGCCATATTATCCACCCAGGGAGTAACTAAATTATAATCAGTCCCACAGACCCGGGCTACATAATCCTTACATGTTTCTCCTACATTCGGAGGGGGTGGAGAGACCTTTCCTTGCTTTGCACCCATTTCTTATAACTTAATTGAGACGGAGGCAGAGCAGAACTCTCCCCAGGACTGGCTGTACTGAACCGTAAAGGACTTATGTCTATGCACAACTTCCTTCTCAACTGTCTGTTAGTATTATCCCTTAAAACCGTTACTTGCGTTCACCAGTTTCTGGGTTAGCGGGTTCATCCAGGACACACACAATAAAGTTAGTACATTTTTCACAGTATTATTTGCTGCTTACCTTCAGCATAAAAATTACTTAATGCTTCATAACATCATAACATAACAGAAAGCATAAGAAAGCGACAGAAAAGAAGCGATAGAAATTGGGTGACAAGAGAAATCAAGGTGCAGACTCTATTTGAATTCTTCCCAAAAGAATTCCTCTGTTAAATCCTTCCCTAAAGAATTTATCTGTTAGACTTGTACAGTAATCTATCTATAGTCTATCTTGCCTAAAGATAGATACCATTTCTTTCAGTCTATGTTGCCTAAAGATAGATACCATTTCTTTCAGTGTGTCTAAAGCGGAATCAAAATAGAAGCAACAGAAAATTTCACTGAAAGCATCGAAATGTCCCCAGTCGTTAAAGACAGGAATGTTCCATTACTTACCGAATTCCTGTGTACTTTATTCCGCAGACGAACCCCCAGCTGAAAGTATCCTTTCCTCCTCAATGCACCTTGATTCCTTTCTTTGTCCCCGAAGACAGGCCCGGAGAACTATCAGTGACACATGCAGTATGATGTCAGTAACAGCTCTGTTTATTCTTGACCATACAGGCTTTTCTATACATCCATACATACATACAAGAACAGCTGCAGCTCTCATTACAATAGTGCTGACTAGGAACAGTTCCTTATACAAACAGAAGGTCAATGTAAATATAGTCACCCTCTTGTATGATGTCACCCAACCTCCTGTCCTTCATACAGATCATATAGCTTATTCTATTTAACCCTTCAGATGAGACCACTGGTACCCAGAGTCTTGTCAGGTTACCGGGTCACATGTGGGCACAGCGGGCAGAGCTAGAGGCTGTCAAAGAAGCTCTGCTTCTTCAGCCGCAGGGAAACGAACTATATATAGCGACAGCTCATATGTAGTTCGCTCCCTCACCCTGCATCTTGACATATGGAAGAGAAGAGGATTTGTGGACAGTCAAAACAAACCTCTGGCTCATGTGTCGGTCCTGAAGGAGCTGTGGGAGTGGGGAATGGCACACATGACGGAAGCAGCCATTATCAAAATCGCGGCGCATCAAAAAGGGGATGAACCTTTGATAATGGGTAACAACAAGACAGACGAGATGGCTAAACTAGCGGCAGTGTCTGGTACCCTCCGGGAACCAGGCATTGGGCCACTACCAACGCGCCGGATTGCAGCGCGTACCCATCTGAGTGACGGCCCAGTGTCATTTGAAGAGGAACAAGCCAAAGATCCTCTTCTCATGACACATATCAAATCACCACAATATCCCTGGTCTGTACAGCAAGGGATCCTGTGTTACGATACTGGTACTCAGCGACTTCCTCTTCCGGTGGTCCCGCAGCATCTGCAAGCAGAGCTGACGCGATTGAACCACCAAATGTTTGGACACCTCTGCCGGAATAAACTCTTGCCTCTCCTGAGAGACAAATTATACTGGCCAGGAATGTCCAATTCAGTAGAGGAGGTTACTCAACAGTGCCTGGTGTGTGCTCAAGTCAACCCAAGGGCATCAGCCCTGAAGCCGGTGTTGCAGCAAGTTCCTCCTGCTGATGGTCCATGGTCTACGATACAAATTGATTTTATTGGACCATTGCCGACCGAAAGTCGTAACTGCCGTTACGCACTGGTAATAGTGGATGTCTTCTCAAAATGGGTAGAAGCCATCCCCACAGTCAACGATACGGCTACCACTACTGCCCGTGTTCTCTGGGAACAGGTTCTGTCACGATGGGGTATCCCCAGAGTGATAGAATCAGACAGAGGGACCCATTTCACGGGTAAGGTAATGAAAGCGCTTTGTGGTCTCTTAGACATAAAGCAAAGGTTTCATGTGCCTTATCACCCTCAGTCAGCGGGCATCGTGGAGCGGATGAACCGGACCATCAAAACTCAGCTTACCAAAGCACTGCTGGAGAAGAGTTCCTCTTGGGTAACCTATCTTCCTGCCATACTAATGGGTATTCGAGCCACCGAGGCCTCCAGTACCGGTATCTCTCCGTTTGAACTTATGACCGGACGTAAGATGCCCCTATGCCTGCCTAACGAACCCCAAGTGTCGGAGCCCACGAAGAACGCCATCGCCAGAGACATGTTTCTCCAACAGGTTCAGCAGAACCTGAAGGAGTTACTGCCTCATGCAGCGATACGGTTGCACAAACCGCATCTACAGGGGGAAACACCAATGCCCGCTGTAGGAGATATGGTGATAGTCTTCCTTCGGGCTGGCCCATGGGACGCAAACTGGGAAGAACCCTACAAGGTCCTTGAAGTAATGGGAGACACCATGCTGAAGGTACAAAGGCCAATCACAAACAAAAATAAATCCTGTAGACGGCAGGAAGTTTTGTGGATTCACATCGACCAGGCCAAGGCCACCCAAGCCTCCCCAACTCAATAACGCATACCGTTCCGAGTTGGGTGAGGGGGGGAGAGGGCTTGGTGGGTCGATGGCGAATCCATTACACTTATCACACTCCATATAATTACAGAACACAAGAGGGAGATACGCCATGGGACCACATGGCCAGGGAAGAGCTAGGCGTCCTCTGAATAGGATACGTCTCCAGCTTGTGACACTGGTGGTAAGCATGTTGATGGCAGGATCGGCCTTTTCAGGGGAGGGCCTGGGGACTAACATTGGTATGGCCAACATATCACTTAATGGACCCGGCCTTTTAATGGTGGAATGTTTGGGTGGCAAAATCCGGAAACCATACGAGAACTTCACCTTTACATCGGGTCAGTGGTATCTGTATGGTTTCCAGAGAGAGGGTTTTGCCAACGGTGTAATTCAGCATTATACCCCGGTGGAGAATGTGTCTGCCATACAACATGACTTACACGCCCTCTGTCTCAAGGAATTCAGACATTTCCAGGACTCGGACCCTACACCTATCAAATCCTTAAGATGGGTGTCTAGGGACCCACACTTGCACCCTTACCAGCAAGTGAGAGCCAACACTACTATGGTGTTGTGTACCAAGGAGGGAATGCTGAGTCCTGAAGATGTCACTGGGGCAGAGTACAGCGGTTGGTACATCCTGAAGGCTACCTTCCTGGGGAAGGATATCCAGGACAGGTTAAGGGTTAGGACGTATTTTGATAGGCCCATTCCGGTAAAAGGCACCCTGAAAGCTTATTGCATGTTGAGGGATTCCCAGATGATTATCACCAGGGAATCCAGTTATGTTCAGGAACATGTGTCCACTGATTACTTGCAAACCAGTATAATGATGTTAAAGTTAAACTGCAGTGACTCTGGTCAGGCCATTTGTTCCAGAGTGATCCGGTAAAATTGGAAGGCTTATATCGAGTCACAGTTTTAAAGGTACGGACCGATGCCAAGGACCCTAGGTATGTTTAGTTAAAGGGATCTCCATCCATATGGTCTTTCATGATCACGATCATGAGAAACAACTGTGTTCCTGAGGTGACAGGATACTATTTTATCACCTATGCCCACTGGGAGCAGGAAACCCAGATGGTGATGTTGGACACTAATCCCTGGAGGTGGGATTTGGTGTGCAACGGGGTAGATACCCCTACGGTGGATGTATGGATGGATGGTACCCCTATGACTGAAGAATACCGGGGTAGGTATGTGTCTTCTGATTGGAAAGACCCCAGGGGCAGGGATATTAACTTTGACATCAATATAGATGGTTCGTTTAAGTGGCCTTTTTGTGAGGCAGTAGACGAAGGATGCAGGACCTTTACTCAGTGGGTCTATCTGTCCCAAACCAAACCTGTAGGGAAGCTAGTGTTACAGGCTGGAGAAAACGAACAGTGGTATCCGTTCAAAGGAAGGGGGCAGATCTGTGTAACAGTGGTGAGGGTCCCCTACGATACAGAAGATCTCCAACCGGTAAAACCGCATTCGGACTCTTGCACCGCCCCTATCCATCAATTGGCAGATCCTATAGCTCCTCAACTGTCATACCCCTGGAAGATCATCACGGATGCCAAATTCATCATGTTTACCTGGAGAATTTCCGTAGATGACTTCCGAGTTGACCAATGGGATCACAGGTGTGAGGAGTTTGTTAGGAACCAAATTGACATGGTAAGATAGAGGCGGGGCAAGAGGTAAGAAAAGACAACTCCCGACATAGGAAGAACAGGGGGAGGAGAGATCTAGTGGCTATGGGACTTGGCGGAGGTGCTTTGGGAGTGGGCGCCCTGAACACTATGGATATGGAAGTCCTGAGAAGTAAGCTTGGGGAGGTTGCACGACACGCCGGGGAAGGATTCAAGACCCAGCTTGATGTAAACCACCTCTTAGAGGGTTTACAACATTCGCACATAGATGCCACTACCTCTCTATCTTCTGCTATACATGAGAAGTTTAGGAGGTTAGTTGTGGGTCTCTTGAAAGAACAGGATCGGGCTCAGCTTGCTCTGGCGTGTACGCAGGTCCAAAGCAAACTCTCGGACAACCTTAAACATATTTTCTCAGCGTTACACAGCGGCCACTTCCCATTCAACCTCCGTCAGCGAATAAGTCCATTGATCTCTCCTTTCGCCATCAATCATACCAACTGGTGGGTGGTTCAGTGGCATGGATGTCGAAATTTAACCTGCACTGCTTCGTCCTTGGCACCTGTGTCCGGTCGCCTCAGACAGGCATACAGTGCCATCAATCTAGGAACGGTGATGAACAACCGAACGGTACTTCATCCCCAGCTCCCCTCGAGCGTTCTAACCTATGAAGAAGGCCATCCTTCTTTGTTTGACACTGAGAGATGTTGGTTGAGAGAGGATGCCATCTTCTCTCAGGGTAGTCGGGATCGGGTGCTTAGACACCAGTGTTGGAACACCGAGGGGACCTGTGAGATGAAGGCCAACCCAATACCCTCGTCCTCTTTAAAATACTTAGGACAGGGGTATTGGTGTTGATACCAAGGGAGTAACGGATCGTATACAATTTATGGACTTAATTGTACCGAGCAAGGAGTACTCCTCCCCGGAGCGTACTGTACCCTTAGTCCCATTCTAGGTCTGGACGTCGCAGAGCAGCAAGGAAGAACCCCGATTACCCCGGAAAAAAGACTCGACATTCGCCCCGATGTTCCTGTGAGACTCCAGAAGATTCCTCTTGGCTTCGGCAAAGAACTTAAACAGCTCCTGGTGGACTTCAGCCAAGAGGAAGAAATTATACATCTTCGGGAGACGGAAAAACAGGCCACCATCCGACTTACCCATGACCGGACGAAAATCGCCGTGGTTGCCACAGCATTGGACAAGGACTCAAAGATTTCATGGTGGGAGAGTCTTTTTTGGATACAGTCCTAAGGCAACCTCGTTTTTCAACCTATTGATACACCCGGTGATAGTTCTTCTGGTTCTAGTAGTCGTCATGTATATGGGACTGTGTCTAATCTACAGGAGGGTCAAGAGACTTGCGTAACAACTAAACCATAACCAGACAGAACTTCACGAAGTTAATCGTAGGAGGCTCAGGACTTAGCTCCAACAAAGTCCTGAAGCCAGAGATTGTATGGACATACTGTTTCCTATGAGGGTTCAGGATGAAAAGCCAAAGCCATCCTGTGACCTCATAGTATTATGTGTATTTATATATTATATTGTAGTTGGGTTTCCTATGAGGGTTCGGGATGTAATTCAAGGCCACACTGTGACCTCATAGTATGGCGTGTGTATATATATATTGATTATTTACATATAAGTTCCTTGTGTACCCATGGACACTCTAGGTGCAACTGGGTGACAGCCATACTACAATATGACTGGACGCACACTTGTATCCTATAGTCATTTCCCATTGACAAGGGGGCATGTTACCTACCGGTGTCCTTGGAAGTGTAGACAGACATGCCAGGTTGACTGAGTCTCTATGGGTACACACACTAAATTGAATTTGGCTTTATTGGGAGGAATGTGACCTGTTTGTGTGAGTGGGGAAGAATAGATTCCCTAGGGACAGGCCCCTCCTTTACTAAGGTATTTGCAACTTTAACCTCAACAACGGTGACGTTTGTAAGGGTTGGACTGAATGGTAGTAGTGCGGGGTTCTTTCCTGCAGTTAGAATTTAGGTACTATGACATCACCTCTCACCAGAAAGTCTGACCTGCCTTGTAAAGACCTACGTATCTGCCCATGGGAGAACCTCTCCAACAATGGAGTCTTCAATCAAGATGGATGTCGTACTTGTGTTAAAAGGCCAGCCTACGGCCGTCCGTACCCCAGAAGGAGGTGCTACATGTATTGAGGGTAAAGTCATTCCGGAATCATTGGGAGTGACTGACACCAAAAGACTGGCACTGACATTGGGGGTGGCTGACGCCAGAAGAGCAACACTGACAAAGAGAAAGAAAGAAGCACAGTCCACGGTTGCTGAGGGGAGTGACCTAAAGACGGCGACACCCCTGTTATTCAACCCTTATACCTCCCCTGGTATATATTACCCCATCATCTACCCCTGGTACCCCTTGATACCCCTACACGGCTGCCCTGCACACCCCAGCAACAGCTGAGTCTGTATTAACCCCTTGTTACTCCCTTAGGGATAGTTTTAGAGCCAGGTGGGGTGGGCTGCTATTGCGTGTGTGTATTAGTTAGTTTGTGGGTGGAACTTGGGATTGAATAGTGTATTTAGTGTTGTGTACTGTAGGTTGATAATAAATATCTTGTATTATTTGTATTATACCTACTGTGTAACGTGTGGTTATTAGCGGTAGCTAGCTCCGTTAGGCACTTGCAGCTAGTTTAGTGATTAGCGTAAGGCAAAGTGAAAGTGTTATCTTTAATAAAGGTATAAATAGGCGTAGTCATCGGTAGACGGATCCTCCTATTTATGAATATTAATTATTGATATTTGCATAAATACTGGTGATTAATATTCTCCCTTTACAGAATGACATAATGGAATGCCCATAGACTATAATGGGAGGCAAAATTTGATTTGGAGTCTGAACTAGAGATGGCCTTGCGGTTCGCCCGGCGGTCGGTTATCGGCGAACTTTGCCAGTTCGCGATTCGCCGAACATGCGAACATATGGAGATATTCGTGTCCGCCATGTTCTTTTACATTGTGAAGAACTTTGACCCATGACACATCCATCAGGTGGTACAGGACACCAATTGAGACGTTTCAGCCCATGGACATACCCCCTACCTTATAAATAGACCCGATCTGGCCACCATTTCACATTCAGTCTTTTGTCAGTGTAGGGAAAGGTTGCTGTGTGGACCAGGGACAGACTGTTAGGCACACAAACGCTATCAAATAGGTCCACAAAAGTCCTTTTAACTCCTTAAGGACTTAGGACGTATCGGTACGCCATGTTTGCAGAGTCCTTAAGGACCCAGGACATACCGGTACGTCCTAAGTTTAAAACTACATTGTGGCGCGGCAGGGGTTAATCGGAACAGGATGTCCGCTGAAATCATTCAGCGGGCATCCTGTCACAATGCCGGGGGGGTCATGTGACCCCCCCGCATTGGCAATCGCCGCAAACCGCAGGTCAATTCAGACCTGCGGTTTGCGGCTTTTACCTGGTGCGGCGGCGGTGGTGCCATCGGGTCCCCATGGGGCTGTAGGGGGGACCCGATGGCATGGAAGGCAGTGCGATGCCTTCCTGAGGCATTGCGCTGCCTTCCGGTGACGAGCCTGTGAGATCCAGCCCCCTGGATCTCACAGGCAGGAAGCTGTATGAGTAATACACACTGTATTACTCATACAGCCAATGCCTTCCAATACAGAAGTATTGGAATGCATTGTAAAGGGGATTAGACCCCCAAAAGTTCAAGTCCCAAAGTGGGACAAAAAATAAAGTGAAAAAAAGTTGAAAAAATTAAGTTTTCCCCCAAAAAATTAAAAGTTTCAAGTAAAAATTAAAAAATAATTCATTTTCCCCAAATAAAGTTAAAAAAAATTGGTAAATAGGGGGAAAAAAAGTATACATATTAGGTATCGCCGTGTCCATATCGACCGGCTCTATAAACATATCACATGACCTAACCCCTCAGATGAACACCATAAAAAATAAAAAATAAAAACTGTGCTAAATAAACCATTTTTTTGTCACCTTTCATCACAAAAAGTACAACAGCAAGCGATCAAAAAGGCGTTTGCCCACCAAAATAGTACCAATCTAAATGTCACCTCATCCCGCAAAAAATGAGCCCCTACCTGAGACAATCGCCCCAAAACTGAAAAAACTATGGCTCAGAATATGGAGACACTAAAACATCATTTTTTTTTGTTTCAAAAATGAAATCATTGTGTAAAACTTACATAAATAAAAAGAAAGTATACATATTAGGTATCGCAGCGTCCGTGACAACCTGGTCTATAAAAATATCACATGATCTAACCTGTCAGACGAATGTTGTAAATAACAAAAAATAAAAACGGTGCCAAAACAGCTATTTCTTGTTACCTTGCCTCACAAAAAGTGTAATATGGAGCAACCAAAAATCATATGTACCCTAAACTAGTACCAACAATACTGCCACCCTATCCCGTAGTTTCTAAAATGGGGTCACTTTTTTGGAGTTTCTACTCTAGGGGTGCATCAGGGGGGCTTCAAATGGGACATGGTGTCAAAAAAACCAGTCCAGCAAAACCTGCCTTCCAAAAACCGTATGGCATTTCTTTCCTTCTGCGCCCTGCCGTGTGCCCATACAGCGGTTTACGACCACATATGGGGTGTTTCTGTAAACTACAGAATCAGGGCCATAAATATTGAGTTTGGTTTGGCTGTTAACCCTTGCTTCGTAACTGGAAAAAAATTATTAAAATGGAAAATCTGCCAAAAAAGTAAAATTTTGAAATTGTATCTCTATTTTCCATTAATTCTTGTGGAACACCTAAAGGGTTAACGACGTTTGTAAAATCAGTTTTGAATAGCTTGAGGGGTGTAGTTTCTAGAATTTTGGGTGGTTTCTATTATGTAAGCCTCGCAAAGTGACTTCAGACCTGAACTGGTCCCTAAAATTTTTTTGCTTCTAAACTTCTAGGCCTTGTAACATCCCAAAAAATAAAATATCATTCCCAAAATGATCCAAACATGAAGTAGACATATGGGGAATGTAAAGTAATAACTATTTTTGGAGGTATTACTACAAACCGGATTCCAAAAAAGTTGGGACACTATACAAATCGTGAATAAAAACTGAATGCAATGATGTGGAGGTGCCAACTTCTAATATTTTATTCAGAATAGAACATAAATCACGGAACAAAAGTTTAAACTGAGAAAATGTACCATTTTAAGGGAAAAATATGTTGAATCAGAATTTCATGGTGTCAACAAATCCCCAAAAAGTTGGGACAAGGCCATTTTCACCACTGTGTGGCATCTCCCCTTCTTCTTACAACACTCAACAGACGTCTGGGGACCGAGGAGACCAGTTTCTCAAGTTTAGAAATAGGAATGCTCTCCCATTCTTGTCTAATACAGGCCTCTAACTGTTCAATCGTCTTGGGCCTTCTTTGTTGCACCTTCCTCTTTATGATGCGCCAAATGTTCTCTATAGGTGAAAGATCTGGACTGCAGACTGGCCATTTCAGTACCCGGATCCTTCTCCTACGCAGCCATGATGTTGTGATTGATGCAGAATGTGGTCTGGCATTATCTTGTTGAAAAATGGATGGGAGCATATATTGTTCTAGAACCTGAATATATTTTTCTGCATTGATGGTGCCTTTCCAGACATGCAAGCTGCCCATGCCACACGCACTCATGCAACCCCATACCATCAGAGATGCAGGCTTCTGAACTGAGCGTTGATAACAACTTGGGTTTTCCTTCTCCTCTTTGGTCCGGATTTCATGGCGTCCCAGATTTCCAAAAAGAACTTCGAATCGTGACTCGTCTGACCACAGAACAGTCTTCCATTTTGCCACACTCCATTTTAAATGATCCCTGGCTGTCACGATAATGGTCATGGTCGTGACTCCTTGGGAGCCGCATGCAGTTGCCCGCGGTTTGGGTGTTGTGTCAACCGCAGCTGGGGGCACTTAGTTGTATGCCTCAAGTGCGGTTGCCGTGGACAACAGATATGCATGCGGTTGTCTTTGGCAACGTGTAGTTTTGTGTATGCACTTTGTCTGTTTGTTGTGCACGAGGTTATGTTTGTATGCACTGTGACACCTCCCTTCACTTGTAGTTGTCCGCGGTAACGTCTGGTGTTGTGTGCATGTGATGGCAGTGTCTCGGCCTGCTGGCTGTTCCTCAGGACATGGTTGCCACGCATGCCGTTGCCGGCGGTAACAGGTGAGTGTGTTTATGTGCTTTTCCCTTTAAGTAGCTTCACTACCTTGCCTGGTGTAGGAAGGGTTAACTTCCTTCTTTCTGTGTGAACACTGGGTGTGTCTGAGTGTGGGTGTGGCTACTTTGGGCTATAAAGCCTTTCTGGAGACCAGATGCTGAGGGGTACTTCAGCCATGGTTGCTGGACAGTGGCGTCGCCAGGGGGGGGCCAGAGGGGGCCCCGGCCCCCCTACATCATGCTGTGCCCCCCCCCATGTGCCCCCCCAACTAAAATGCCCCCCCCCCCCCTAAGTGAGCCGCCGCCGCCGGGCACAGGGAGATGAGCGCTTCCATTGCGCTCATCTCCATTGTAATCTGCCTGTGCCAGCGGAGGTGCAGGGGAGGGAGAGGCGTGTCCCTTCCTCTTCCTCTGATAGGCTGCAGGCACTAGGCCGGCAGCCTATCAGAGGCCGCCGCAGGCGGAGCGATGACATCATCGCGCCGCCTGAGCCTTACAGCGCGGGACACAGGAAGAGTCTGCATCGCATCGCTGACACTGAGGTAAGTATAAGTGTTTTGTTTTTTGTTTTTTTTTTACAATAGTGTTACTGGCACATTGGGGGGGGCTTATTACAATGGGGGGGGACTTAATACTGGCACATGATGGGGGGGACTTAAAACTGGCACATGATGATGGGGGGAGTCGGGACTTAATACTGGCACATGATGGGGGGGACTTAATACTGGCACATGATGGGGGGACTTAATACTGGCACATGATGGGGGGGGGCTTAATATTGGCACGATGGGGGGGCTTAATACTGGCACATGATGGGGGGGCTTAATACTGGAACATGGGGGGGCTTAATACTGGCACACGATGGGGGGGGCTTAATACTGGCACACGATGGGGGGGCTTATTGTAGTGTACGGGGACTGTAATTCCCGTCACTACAAAAGTGTCACTTGGTGTGCTGTCGGCCCTCCTTAATTATGGGGAAGTTGGTATATGTCATCTTTATAAATTGTCATGTAATGTAATGCTATGTATTTCCCTGTTACTGTGAAACTTGCATGTACAGGCCTGCTAGGGGTGTCATTCCAGCTCTTAGTCACTAGAGGGAGTTTATATAAGGCCCAGTCAGGGAAGGGAAAGTCAGTCTGAAGTTGAGTCTAGAGTTGATTCTAGAGTCTAGTCTAAGTGGGAGTCTGTGGTTGGAGACTAGACAATGTCAGAGACAAGTCCAGGCCTGAAGCCTGCGTTCCAGGAGAAGGTTCCCCTCCTGAATTCCCATAAACAGAAACAGGAATATCTTAGTTGAAGAGCCGGAGGAAGCTGAGAGGGAGACAGAGGCAAAGCGCAGAGAAGCAAGAGGTACTCAAGATAACAGAGGAGGTACTTTATAAAGCTAAAACCAAGGATATAAGCCAGAGTTAAGGTATTGGGCCTTGGAGAAGATTTTCTATGTCCCAGGATCAGTCAGAAATAGAGTGCAAGCTCCTGTACTGCAAGTCCTGTGTGTCACACTCTGAAGTCACCTTGCTTAATCTGTATTGCCTGCATCGACCGTATTGAGAAATCAACTGTATGCAAAGGAACTGTGCTTCCGTTAATGTCTCTATGAAAATTACTAAAGTTGGAGTTCTGTTTTAACATCACGGTGTTCCTCATTTATTCCTGCTATCAGCAAACGGCATGCCACCGTTTAATTGGCACTGGCGTCACGAACATTTTCCTACCATCACCTGCCTATGCAGAGAGTCAGCCGTCTCAGGTTAGTGTCTATTGCACTACTACACCCAGAAACACTATTAAACACAACTTGAGTATGCTGCACCTCTCTTTTGGCGTCACGAACAGGATACGCACGCTTTCTAGTGCAAGAAGCGTGAACTTTGTGCCTTATACAGTTGCCCTGTGACCAAAGTGACAAATTGCCTGTTTATTTAAAATGGACTTTGTGGACTGAAAATCTTACCCAAAGTGTACCTAAAACCTCCAAAAAGCGCTGTGCAGTGTTGCGCTATCAAGAGGAAGGAAATCGCCACATTGGAGTGTGGTTTTGTGGACTTTTTACAATCCTGCTTGCTGTCAGTGAATAGACAGCGTTTCTTGCTAAAGATGGCCGCTGAGCCTGCTGAATTTACTGCTGCGTCATCTTCATCCCGAAAAGGCGGGAAAAATTGGCGCCTTTCTGAGGAAATAGCGGGAAGGAGTTCAAGGTCAGGCGCCACTGCTTATCTGGACATTTGCATGTCTGCCAGCATGGACACCGCCTTCCATATACTGGAATACCTGGGGGGCGGCCTCCCAGTGCAAGGGGAGGAGCTGGCTGATTTAATTGACGCGACCCTATCGCTCTCCAGAGAAGGATCGAGCATGTTGGAAAGTGAACAGAGCGTTACTGCAACGTCCGCACCTGAGATTTCAAAAATGAGTGATATTGGTGTAGAGCCAGAGGAGGCTCCACCGGCCTACTCTCCGGGACCGGAGAAACCCGCCTGCCCGCCACGGGAGAAAGAACCAGAGCCCTGCTATGGCTCTTGGAGAGACTTCTTTCAGCCCTCTTTCAAGTGGTCTTCACTAATGGCAGAGATCCGGGAGGCCGCTATAAAGCGGAATACAAAGACCAAGATCTATTATGAAGAGTTGACCAAGACAATCCATGAAAGACACACCAACACCCAACCCCGCCTGGAAAGGAGAAAGGGAGTGGTGGTGTCCTTTGACAAAACCCGTGGCTACGGGTTCATACAAGATTACATGACTGGCAGAGACCTATATGTCAATAGAAGGTTTGTCAAGAGAGACTACCTCCCTTCCTATCAGCACAGCCTCCGCGAGGGAGAGGAAGTGGAGTTCACCCCTGCCGAGAGCCTGAGAGGCCCTTATGCCACTGCCGTGACCCGTCCCAAGCGAGAACCTGAGGACTGGGAGGCAGAAGAAGAAGACTACTCTGGCTGCGAGCGGGAACCGGAACGCTCTCCAGAGCCGGCCCATCACGCCTTCTAGGAGCGGAGCTCCTTCATTGGGCCTAACGTCTTCTGGCAGCCAACCGTGTTGGAAAAATGGGTGAGCCCTTACCCTTCCCCCGAGCTGCCTCGTCGGGAGAAGACCATGCAAGAGATGGAAAATCTAAAGGGACTTCGAAATACCTTTGAGAACATCCGGAGGGGTCGGAGACCCGATGCATCACCAGAACCTGCAGAGGCCGAGTCCGCGCCATCGACGACTGTACCTGCGCCGGCGGCGCCAGCAGATGACCGCGACTCTGACACGGAGAGCATCGGTGAGCAGATTGTCCGGCTGGAGGAGAAGTTGCGGGAGCTGCGCAAGATCGCGACCGCCAGGATCCAGACGCCGCCGAAGAAGGACGAGGTAAGGGTGCCTGTCACCACCCGTAGAGTACCTTCTGCTGCCACCGCTCCGCCAGTGCCCCAAAGAAGACCCCCTGTTGCTGTGAATTGCTGCACAGAGCCCACCGGACCGCTTGCGGCGGCGGTATCCACTCCACTTCATCCCACAATTATCATGCCGGGACCGGTACGGTCCACCCAAGGGTTTACCTCTAGGCCCATGGGGCCAATACCTATTAGGGGCCCCTTCACCTTGCAGCTTCCCCCTAACACTGTTATGTGGGCCCATCCTCCTGTAGAGGACTACTACAGGCCGTACTTGCCAGCAGAGCCGGGTAATGATGACATACCCCTGTGAATCAGCCTGCTAGGCCTTTGATTTATTTCACCAACGAAATATGCTGTTAACCCTTCCAGGACAGGGGTCCTACGTTTCCTGGTCCTTTGTTGCTGCTGCCAGTTCATCCACGGCTCAGTGGTAGGTGTTGACCACTGAAATCACGAAGTCAACAAAGCCACGTTTGTTTCCAGGACCTCCTGCCTGCTTTTGCTATCCCACGCCAAGTTGTGCCTGTTCCTGAGTTGCACCTTTTACCCTTTACCCCCTTTTCAGGTTGATCAGGGGTATTACAGCACTTGTTTTATATTCTACAATTTTATTGTGCAACTTGATACTAAGGAACCGTGCCCGGAGACAGACTCAAAAGGACCTGAGCCTCTGAGATTCTTACTCTTTTTAAAAGGAAATGTGCCCAGAGATGGACTCCACCGCACGAGAGCCTCTGTGATTTATTAGGAAAATAACCTGGGTACGGACTCATGTTTGTTCTTTGAGCCTCCAAGAACTTTTATACTGTTTTATCTATTGTGCTGTTCTATTATGGACTTATTCATTGTCATGGACTATCCTGGTTATAATGTTACGCTGTGCCAGGTCAGCGCCCCAGTTCCATTCACTATCCTGAGAGAAGAGAACGACGCCCCTTGTCACTACCCTTCACCTTTGCCAATTGGACCTGATATGAATGTAAATGCAGATGAATTACATAAATGTATGCCTGCATGTGTCTTTTTCTGTTTCAGGTAGAGATTCCAGTTGAGCGAGCCCTGATGGAGTACGAGGTCGTACTCAGCTTAAAGCAGTGGGGTATGTAGTGTACGGGGACTGTAATTCCCGTCACTACAAAAGTGTCACTTGGTGTGCTGTCGGCCCTCCTTAATTATGGGGAAGTTGGTATATGTCATCTTTATAAATTGTCATGTAATGTAATGCTATGTATTTCCCTGTTACTGTGAAACTTGCATGTACAGGCCTGCTAGGGGTGTCATTCCAGCTCTTAGTCACTAGAGGGAGCTAGGGAGCCCTAGTTTATATAAGGCCCAGTCAGGGAAGGGAAAGTCAGTCTGAAGTTGAGTCTAGAGTTGATTCTAGAGTCTAGTCTAAGTGGGAGTCTGTGGTTGGAGACTAGACAATGTCAGAGACAAGTCCAGGCCTGAAGCCTGCGTTCCAGGAGAAGGTTCCCCTCCTGAATTCCCATAAACAGAAACAGGAATATCTTAGTTGAAGAGCCGGAGGAAGCTGAGAGGGAGACAGAGGCAAAGCGCAGAGAAGCAAGAGGTACTCAAGATAACAGAGGAGGTACTTTATAAAGCTAAAACCAAGGATATAAGCCAGAGTTAAGGTATTGGGCCTTGGAGAAGATTTTCTATGTCCCAGGATCAGTCAGAAATAGAGTGCAAGCTCCTGTACTGCAAGTCCTGTGTGTCACACTCTGAAGTCACCTTGCTTAATCTGTATTGCCTGCATCGACCGTATTGAGAAATCAACTGTATGCAAAGGAACTGTGCTTCCGTTAATGTCTCTATGAAAATTACTAAAGTTGGAGTTCTGTTTTAACATCACAGTGTTCCTCATTTATTCCTGCTATCAGCAAACGGCGTGCCACCGTTTAATTGGCACTGGCGTCACGAACATTTTCCTACCATCACCTGCCTATGCAGAGAGTCAGCCGTCTCAGGTTAGTGTCTATTGCACTACTACACCCAGAAACACTATTAAACACAACTTGAGTACACTGCATTATTACTGGCACGTAATGGGGGGCTTATTACTAGCACATAATGGGGGGCTTATTACTAGCACGTAATGGGGGGTGCTTATTACTAGCATGTAATGGGGGGGCTTATTACTAGCACGTAATGGGGGGGCTTATTACTGGCACGTGATGGGGGGCTTATTACTGGCACGTGATGGGGGCTTATTACTAGCACGTAATGGGGGGCTTATTACTGGCACGTGATGGGGGCTCTTGTTACTGGCACGTGATGGGGCTTATTACTGGCACATTGGGGGGCTCTTGTTACTGGCAGTGGCATGTTATTGAGGGCACTTACTGCTGGCACATTATTGGTGGGCACTATAGGGGCATCTACTGAGGCCACAAAGAAGGGGTGTTTTATATGGGTGGCTCTGTACAGTAGCATTTTATACTGGGACACATTATGGTGGGTACTATGGAGAAGGGGAGACAGGAGTACTATGGAGTCATCTACGGGGGGCACTAAGAAGGGGTATTTTATACTTGCAAATTATGGGGGACACTGAGGGCATCTACTGGGGCACGATATATGGGGCATTTTATACTGGTACATTATGGGGGGCACTAGCAGGAAGGGGGGAGAGGAGCACTATGGAGGCATTTACTGGGGCACTATATAGGGGTATTTTATACTGGCACATTATGGGGGACATTAGCTCAACTGGGGGCATAAGGGGGTATGTTTTGCACATTATAAGGAGAATTATTTCTACTGGGGGGCATTATGGTGGGTTTTATTACTCCTCCATGGTATGACCCCCTAGTAGCAGCACCAACCTCTCCCTGCTCTGCTATTCCTCTGCCCCTTCTCCAAATCCTTATTATGAAATCTTTCTCATTAGGATAAAACACAACATCAGCTAGGCTGAGCCCCCGGCCAAGTGTGGAAGTGGCGTCCGAGATCCCCAAGGGCCAAGCCAAGTAACTGTAAGTGTTCATGTGAAATATGTTTATTTTATTTTATATATGTACACTCCTGTGAGAGGCGGGGAGGGAGATCTGTGGATGACACTGTTATGGAGGGGGAAATGGGGATGACACTGTCATGGGGTGGATCTGTGGATGACACATATAGCATAAGATGCTATATACGGTATGTGGCATCCACAGATCCCCCCCCCATAGCAGTGTCATCCACAGATCCCCCTCTCTATAAAAGTGTCATCCACAGACAGCTGGACTTTTCTTCCCTGTTGCGGTTTTAGGTATTAGGTAAAGTATTGCAGCATTTCTAAGCGTACTTGCGTAAATGTATCGTTGTTATAGCTGCCCCCCCAACTTTTGTCCTGGCCCCCATTGTGCCCCCCCAAAATTTGAAAGCTAGAGACGCCACTGTTGCTGGAGGCATCCTCCTGGTTATTTACCATCTGCCAGTGTGGGCCACCCTTGTGGTCATAAGTTTATGTCACACATGATGTCATTAACCCCTTAAGGACACAGCCTTTTTCCACCTTAGGACCAGGCCATTTTTTGCAAATCTGACAAGAGTCACTTTAAGTGCTGATAACTTTAAAACGCTTTGACTTATCCAGGCCGTTCTGAGATTGTTTTTTCGTCACATATTGTACTTCATGACACTGGTAAAATGAAGTCAAAAAAATAATTTTTTTTGCACCAAAAAATACCTAATTTAACAAAAATTTGGAAAAATTTGCAAATTTCAAAGTTTCAGTTTCTCTACTTCTGTAATACATAGTAATACCCCCAAAAATTGTGATGACTTTACATTCCCCATATGTCTACTTCATGTTTGAATTGTTTTAGGAATGATATTTTATTTTTTGGGGATGTTATAAGGCTTAGAAGTTTAGAAGCAAATCTTGAAATTTTTCAGAAATTTACAAAAACTCCATTTTTAGGGACCAGTTCAGGTCTCAAGTCACTTTGCGAGGCTTACATTATAGAAACCACGCAAAAATGACCCCATCTAAGAAACTACACCCCTCAAGGTATTCAAAACTGATTTTGCATACGTTGTTAACCCTTTAGGTGTTGCACAAGAGTTATTGGCAAATGGGGAGGAAATTTGAGAATTTCATTTTTTTGTCTAATTTTTCATTTTAACCCATTTTTTCCACTAACAAACCAAGGGTTAACAGCCAAACAAGACTGTATCTTTATTGCCCTGACTCTGCCGTTTACAGAAACACCCAATATGTGGCCATAAACTACTGTACGGCCACACAGCGGGGCGTAGAGTGAAAGGTGCGCCGTTTGGTTTTTGGAGGGCTGATTTTTATGGACCGGTTTATTTACACCGTGTCCTGTTTCAACCCCCCTGATGCACCCCTGGAGTCGAAACTCCCTAAAAGTGACCCCATTTTGGAAACTAGGGGATAAGGTGGCATTTTTTGGGGGACTATTTTTAGGGTACATATGATTTTTAGTTGCTCTATATTACATTTTTGTGAGGCAAGATTACCAAAAATTGAAATTCTGAAATTTCATCTCCATTTGCCATTAACTGTTGAGAAACACCTAAAGGGTTAATAAAGTTTGTATAATCAGTTTTGAATACCTTGAGGGGTGTAGTTTCTTAGATGGGGTCACTTTTAGGGAGTTTTTACTCTAGGGGGGCATCAGAGGGGCTTCAAAAGGGATATGGTGTCAATAAAAAAGGCCATCAAAATCGGCCTTCCAGAAACCATGTCGGTCCTTTCCTTTTGCGGCCTCCCTTTTAATGATACAGCAGTTTACGACCACAAATGTGGCATTTCTGTAAACTGCAGTATCAGGGTAATAAATATTAACTTTTGTTTGGTTGTTAACCCTTGTTTTGTTACCGGAAAAAACGGATTGAAATGGAAAAGTGCCATAAATTGCGTTTTTGGCACCGTTTTTTTTTTTTTTTTTTAACCGTGTTAATCTGGGGGGTTAGGTCATGGGATATTTTTATAGAGGAGATTCTTACGGACGCGGCGATACCTAATAAGTCTACTTTTTTTTACAATTATTTAGGTTTTTGACTATATTATCCTTTTTGATACAAAAATAAAAATTTTGGATCTCTAAAGTCTAGGTGTCATTTTTTTATTAAATTTTTATCCGATTATCTTATGTGGGGGCTCATTTTTTGCGGGACGAGCGGACGGTTTTATTGGCACTATTTTGGGGGCTATATGACTTTTTTATCGCTTGCTATTAAATTTTTTGTTATGTTTGGTGACAAAAAATTATCGTTTTTTGCACTTTTTTTTTTTTTTTTTGACCGTGTTAATCTGGGGGGTTGGATCATGGGGTATTTTTATCGAGGAGATTCTTACGAACGCGGCGATACCTAATAAGTCTACTTTTTTCACATTTATTTAGGTTTTAGACTATATTATCCTTATTGATACAAAAAAAAATTTTTTGTATCTCTAAAGTCTAGGTGTCATTTATTATTATTTTTTTTATCTGATTATCTTATGTGGGGGCTCATTTTTTGCGGGACGAGCAGATGGTTTTATTGGCACTATTTTAGGGGCTATATGACTTTATGATCGCTTGCTATTAAACTTTTTGTTATGTAAGGTGACAAAAAAAAATCTTTTTTTGCACCTTTTTTTTTTTTTTTCCTTGACCGTGTTAATCTGGGGGGTTAGGTCGTGGGGTATTTTTATAGAGGAGATTATTACCGACGCGGCAATACCTAATATGTCTACTTTTAATAAATTATTTTCGTTTTTTTGGGTGTCTCAAGTCTGAGAACCAGTTTTTTTTTTCGATGTCAGTGCTAAATTGGGATATAAATTTAGTACTCCATGGAAGTGTGATACTCCCTGAAGCAACCAATAATGCAGAGGCCCGGATGATCGGGGCACGTGTCACATTGAGTAGTGGTGTCCTTCCGTATCCCCCTCCTGTGACACACTCTGCACCTTTTTTGGGTTCGTCCCTTCTTTCCAGTATGGGGGGCCACACCTGGAAAGTGTTGGCCAGGGACGATCCGGGCACCTACAGTTCCCGAGGTACTCCGGCCTGCTCTTTCCCGGTCCGAAAATATCAGGGCCATGAGGACTGCCTCATAGAACTGGAGGAATGTCCCTGTGCTGCCAGCGCTTCGGGATAGTACAAAAGAGTTGTACATGGCAACCTGCACCAAGTAGACCGCAACTTTTTTGTACCATGTCCGGGTTTTGCGCATGGCGTTATATGGCTTGAGGACTTGATCCGAGAGATCAACTCCTCCCATATACCGATTGTAGGCGACGATACAATCGGGCTTGAGGACCGTTGCCGCGGTACCTCGCACAGGGACAGGGGTGATGCCGTTACCATGAATTGTGGACAGCATAAGGACATCCCTCTTGTCCTTATACCTGACCAGCAACAGGTTTCCAGTGGTAAGGGCACGGGTCTCACCCCTGGGGATAGGTACCTGGAGGGGGGGGGCAGGGAGGCCGCGTTGATTTTTCCGCACGGTCCCACAAGCGAACGTGGATCTGGCGGCAAGGGACTGGAACAAGGGGATACTGGTATAAAAGTTATCCACGTACAGGTGGTAACCCTTATCCAGCAGTGGGTACATAAGGTCCCACACAAGTTTCCCGGTAACACCCAGAGTGGGGGGACATTCTGGTGGTTGAATCCGGGAATCTCGCCCCTCGTATATACGAAATTTGTAAGTGTACCCTGAGGTACTCTCACAAATTTTGTATAGCTTTACGCCATACCTCGCCCGCTTGGAGGGCACATACTGGCGGAAAATTAGTCTCCCCTTGAACGCAATGAGAGACTCATCAACTGCGACCTCCCTTCCAGGTACATAGGCCTCCATGAATTTGGCCCCAAAGTGATCGATGACCGTCCGTATCTTATACAGACGGTCATGGGCAGGATCACCTCGGGGTGGACATGCTGCATTATCGGAATAATGCAGACATTTCCGGATAGCCTCAAACCGGGAGCGTGTAATGGCTGTACTGTAAAGTGGGGTCTGGTATAGGACGTCCCCACTCCAGTACAGCCTGACACTGGGTTTCTTGACCAGGCCCATATGCAGCACGAGGCCCCAAAATGTCCTCATTTCGGCTGCACTGACCGGCGTCCAGCCACCGGGCCTGGCCAAAAAGGAGCCCGGGTGTTGAGCGACGAACTGTTGGGCGTACAGATTCGTCTGCTCCACCATCAGATTTACCAGTGGGTCACTGAAAAAATGACAAAAAAAGTCATATTCAGTGTAGCCCACTAGTGGAAATCTGGATTCCTGATTGGCCTACAAAATCAGGAATCACAGGCTCGTATCGCTCTGGGCTACACCAGACAAGTTCACCGGCAGGGGGCTCCGGTGGATTTAACTGGTGGGCCGGGAAACCAGTACGAGCCCCAGAGCTGCTCGTACCAGGCTGGGCCACAGGGTCCCTAACATGGCGGTCCCCTTGCTCCGCCTGGCGGCGTATCCGCCGCCTTGAGGGCTCATCATCATCGCTAGATGATGAGGACGCGGATGACAACAGGAATGTGGGGTCATCCTCATCCTCACTGGGACTCTCGGAGTCAGAGGCAAGCTGGGCGTATGCCTCCTCGGCCGAGAACGTCCGGCGGGCCATAGGGGAGTGTGTGTCTGCGTGTATATGTGCGTGTGTGTAACTCTTTATTTTGTGTGCGTGTGTGTGGGGGCACGGGTGTTCACGAACTCACCCTAAAACTAACAAAAAAAACCAACTAATTAAAAAAGGGCAAAAAATGAGAAAAAAAAAATTTAAAACCGCTGATCAACCGTCCGAAGTTGATCAGCGGTGAGGTGTGCGATGCGCTAACAGTGGCCGGACACTAAGTGCCGGCCACAGTCAGCGTACACCAAAAAAGAAAAAGAAAAAAGAAAAAAATGCACCCCAAAAAAGGTGGGGGGGGGGCAGGGGGTGGGGGGGGGAAGTGGCAGCACCCCTGGGGGGTCAAGGGTCACACAGCTGTGCTGTGGACCCCAGACACCCTAACTTAGGGTGATGCAATAAAAGTTCACAAACTAACTTTCCCTTTTTTTTTCCTGCCTAAACCAAACTTTCCCTGTGCTGTCCCTATGTACCTGATGGGGGGTGCTGGGGCACAGATCGGGTCCTGGGGGCACAGATCGGGTCCTGGGGGTGCTGGCAGACACACGTGCAGGCAGCTCCTCTCTCCTCCAGCTCCGGAACACAAAAGGAGGAGGAGAGGAGCGCCTGCCTCTTTTGAATCTGCCGCCGGACCGCCCACAGACCAATCAGAAAGCGATCCTGAGTGGTGATGTCACCATCACCACTCAGGATCGCTGGATGGTGATTGGTGGAGTGAAATCACACCACCATCACCATCCTGTTCCGGGTTATCGGGTCTTCAGAGACCCGAATATCCCGGAAACACAGAAAACCGCAGGTCTGAATTGACCTGCGGTTTTCTGCGATCGCCGACATGGGGGGGTCACAGGACCCCCCGACGCATTTGCCCCAGGTGCCTGCTCAATGATTTGAGCAGGCACCGGGTTCCGATCACCGCTGGCCGAGCGGCAGTGATCGGAACCATTCATGACGTACCGGTACGTCATGTGTCCTTAAGTACCAGGACATCATGACGTACCGGTACGTCATGTGTCCTTAAGAGGTTAAGGTGTGTTTTTGGTATGTTTGTTTATTGCAGCTTATGGTCCTGGGTTCCTGTGTAATGTCTGGTGTGTGCTGTGTCCGTGTGTGTTCTTTGGACAGCAGCGCTTCTGCATGGGTTCCAGGCTTTGTGTCTGTGGCAGGTAGGTGCTATACTTGTTGCATTTACCTGCCATTGCCATAAGTTGTTTATGTTTCCCCTTTTTGGTAGCCTGGCCTGTGAGACTCCTGTTTCTCCGTGTCTAGGAGGAACAGGTAGTCTTACCCTGCTCCTAGCTTTAGGGATCTGCGGAGGGTTACTAGGGATCCGAGGTTCCGGAGCATGAGCCCTTTTACCTTCAAGGTCGGCTCATGCAGCTAGGAGTCAGGGTCAGATTAGGGATGCGTTAGGAGGCGACCTGCTCCCTAATTCTGTGCTCCTGGCCAAGCAGTGACTACCATCTATGACATCGCACGGCTGAGGGTTTTCCCCATCCTCAGCCGTGACACTGGCCCAGTGAAAACGCCTGAGCTTGTGGATCTTGCTTAGAAGTGGCTTCTTCTTTGCACTGTAGAGTTTCAGCTGGCAACGGCGGATGGCACAGTGGATTGTGTTCACTGACAATGGTTTCTGGAAGTATTCCTGAGCCCATTCTGTGATTTCCTTTACAGTAGCATTCCTGTTTGTGGTGCAGTGTCGTTTAAGGGCCCGGAGATCACGGGCATCCAGTATGGTTTTTCGGCCTTGACCCTTACGCACAGAGATTGTTCCAGATTCTCTGAATCTTCGGATGATGTTATGCACAGTTGATGATGATAGATGCAAAGTCTTTGCAATTTTTCGCTGGGTAACACCTTTCTGATATTGCTCCAATATCTCTCTGCGCAACATTGTGGGAATTGGTGATCCTCTACCCATCTTGGCTTCTTAGAGACACTGCCACTCTGAGAAGCTCTTTTTATACCCAATCATGTTGCCAATTGACCTAATTAGTGTTAATTGGTCTTCCAGCTCTTCGTTATGCTCAAATTTACTTTTTCCAGCCTCTTATTGCTACTTGTCCCAACTTTTTTGGGATTTGTTGACACCGTGAAAATTGGAATCAACGTATTTTTCCTTTAAAATGATACATTTACTCGGATTAAACGTTTGATCTGTCATCTACGTTCTATTACAAATAAAATATTGACATTTGCCATCTCCACATCATTGCATTTAGTTTTTTTTCACAATTTGTTTAGTGTCCCAACTTTTTTGGAATCCGGTTTGTATGTATTATAGAAGTAGAGAAATTGAAACTTGGAAATTTGCAATTTTTTACAAATTTTTGGTAAATTTGGTATTTTTTTATAAATAAAAATGTTTTTTTTTTTTACTTCATTTTACCAGTGTCATGAAGTACAATATGTTACGAAAAAACACTCTCAGAATGGCCTGGATAAGTTAAAGCGTTTTAAAGTTATCAGCACTTAAAGTGACACTGGTCAGATTTGCAAAAAATGGCCAAGTCCTTAAGGTGAAATAGGGCTGAGTCCTTAAGGGGTTAAGGACTGGTATAGGTGTACTATTGATAGGTGTGTAGTATATAGGGGTGTAATACACTTATAATATACTAACATAGAAAGCATATTATAGTGGATTTGTATTGTGCAGCAGTGGTAAGCGGTTCTGCAGCGATACTGCTTCTACACAGAGTGACAAACGCAAGTAGAAAAAATAATTATAACTGGTGTGATATACCAGTCGCCTCCCAAAAAAATGATAGAAGCGGGTGTTATATACAAATAATATACTTTCTATATAGTGCATTTGGGTACAGCAGCATTTGCTGCGTTCCCTCTGCTACACACAGTGACAAACGGTACTGGAAAAAATAATTATAACTGGTGTGATATACCTGTCGCCCCCGTACGTGAAAATTATATTGCCGATATTTTGCATTGAAAGAAATAATGAATGGAGATCGCAAATTCGAATAATACATCTAGTATGTCACTGTCCATGTTGTGGGACTATTTGTGCACTTCTAGTAATTATTTCTTGGCTGCAAATATGAGTTGAACGTTTTTCAGGTTCGCCTGCCATTAAAATGAAGGGGACCCGCCGCGAACTTGCGGTTCGTGAACATTTGATCGCAATCACGTTCGCGAACCGTCCCGGCAGATGTTCTTCCATCACTAGTCTGAACCATTTAACATATCAAGTAAATTTGTAGCAGGCTTACTCTTCAAATTCAGTGGGATTATTTAAAATTGAGATTAAATGGAATTATCATTGGTTTCTATGAAATGACAAGGGGAATGACACAATGGAATGCCCATAGACTATAATGGAAAGTAAAATATGAGTATATTTGCAGGTAAATCATTAATTTCTAACGATAATTTGTTTTCCCTTAGTCCTAACAGCAGCACAGACGGGGTTAACTGCCCCCTGTGGACTGGTAGGACCGGCAGAATTTTTAATGAGCCCAAGAACCGATAATAAAGTTCCCACTCCCTCAAAAGGAGGGAACTACCCCCCAACCACCATGTTTTCAGCAAGCATACGTACTTAGGGTTGGAAATTTGTGTGCTGCTGTTAGGACTAAGGGAAAACTAATTATCGTTAAAAATTAACGATTCCCTTACGTCCTACCAGCAGCACAGACGGGGAGATAACAAGAAGAAACCCCTAGGGAGGGCCTTCCTGCCTGGCAGAATTAAGGATAGTCTGCCCAAAGGCCGAAAACTCCGCAAACTTAGCACCAACTCTGTAGTGCGATATAAAGGTCGATTCAGAGCTCCAGGAAGCCAATTTACAGATTAAAAATAAGGGAAGATTATTTCTTTCCGCCACAGAGGTTGAAACGGCCCTAGTAGAATGGGCCCTAACAAACTCCGGAGGGTCCAGAGATTGAGACAGAAAGGACTCTCTAATGACTTCTCTGATCCAGCGACTAATGGAAACTTTAGACGCTTTGCGGCCTTTAGATTTACCGGCAAACAGGATGAAGAGATTCTCATCAATCCTGAACTCCTTGGACCTATCCACATAGGTCTGGAGGCATCTCGATATGTCCAGAGGATGTCTGACAGGAACATCGGAGGAGGCGGAAGAAAATAAAACTGGTAAGGAAATTAGTGGTAGGTTGTGGTGGCTCACTAGCAAGTAGTTAAGGTATGGTGCTGCAAGCTCATATAGAGGGAATCACCCCACCCTCTCTTAACCTCATAAGGACACATGACGTACCGGTACGTCATGATGTCCTGGTACTTAAGGACACATGACGTACCGGTACGTCATGTGTTGTTCCGATCACTGCCGCCCGGCCGGCAGTGATCGGAACCCGGTGCCTGCTCAAATCATTGAGCAGGCACCTAGGCTAAATGTGCGGGGGGGTCCCGTGACCCCCCCATGTCGGCGATCGCGGCAAACCGCAGGTCAATTCAGACCTGCGGTTTTCTGCGATTTCTGCAGTTTCTGGTCCCCGCGGTCCCTGACCGCGGGGATCAGAAACTTTATATGCCTAAAAAAAGTTTTATTCACCCCCCCCCCTGCACCCCCGAATGATTTTTATGGTGGCGGGAGGTGCAGGGGGAGGGTTGCGGGCGGTGTGGGCGGTGCGGGAGGCGGGCGGTGCGGCAGGCGGGATCGCGATCCCCCGCCCGCCTCCCCTTGAAAATTCATTGGTGTTCAGTGGGTATACCAGGGTGCCAGCACATTGCTGGCACCCTGGTATAAACGGCTGACATCTGCGATGCGATGTCAGCCGTTTAACCCTTTCCATACAGCGGTCCGTACGGACCGCTGTATGGAAAAGGTTAACAGCGCAGGGAGCTCCCTCCCTCTCCCATCGGGGGGCTGCTGTGCCTTTGCAGCCCCCTGATGGAGAGGGAGAGAGCCCCCAGACAGCCCCCCCCCCCGAGAGATCCCCTCCTTACCCTTCCCCGTCTGCGAAGTTCTGAGCAGACGGGGAAGGTTCCCATGGCAACAGGACGCCTCTCAGGCGTCCTGCTGTCCATGGTGCTGAACAGATCTGTGCTGAAAGGCATAGATCTGTTCAGTGTAAGTAAAATACAGTACAGTACAATATATATTGTTCTGTACTGTATTATACAGACATCAGACCCACTGGATCTTCAAGAACCAAGTGGGTCTGGGTCAAAAAAAAGTGAATAAAAGTGAAAAAAAAGTAAAAATCAAAAAACACATTTATCACTGATAAAAAATGAAAAAAATTAAATTCCCTACACATGTTTGGTATCGCCGCGTCCGTAACGACCTGATCTATAAAACGGTCATGTTACTTTACCCGAACGGTGAACACCATAAAAATAAAAAATAAAAAACTATGATGAAATTGAAATTTTGCCCACCTTACTTCCCAAAAAAGGTAATAAAAGTGATCAAAAAAGTCGCATGTACGCCAAAATTGCAACAATCAAACCGTCATCTCATCCCACAAAAATCATACCCTACCCAAGATAATCGCCCAAAAACTGAAAAAACTATGGCTCTTAGACTATGGAGACACTAAAACATCATTTTTTTTGTTTCAAAAATGAAATCATTGTGTAAAACTTACATAAATAAAAAAAAAGTATACATATTAGGTATCGCCGCGTCCGTATCGCCCGGCTCTATAAAAATATCACATGATCTAACCCCTCAGATGACCACCGTAAAAAAATAAAAATAAAAACGGTGTAAAAAAAGCCATTTTTTGTCATCTTATGTCACAAAAAGTGTAATAGCAAGCAATCAAAAAGTCATATGCACCCCAAAATAGATGCCAATCAAACCGTCATCTCATCCCGCAAAAAATGAGACCCTACTTAAGATAATCGCCCAAAAACTGAAAAAACTATGGCTCTTAGACTATGGAGACACTAAAACATTTTTTTGGTTTTAAAAATGAAATCATTGTGTAAAACTTACATACCGTATATACTCGAGTATAAGACGAGTTTTTTGGCACATATTTTTGTGCTCAAAAAGCCTCCTCGTCTTATACTCGAGTCTAGGTCTTAGCTCCGGTAATACAGGCAGTGCGGGGAGCGGCGCTCACTCACTGACGTCACGCGCCTGCGCTGCCTAGTGGGAGAAGGCGCGTGACGTCAGTGAGTGAGCGCCGCTCCCCGCACTGCCTGTATTACCGGAGCAAAGACAAAGTAAGATAACCACAGTTAAAGGTTATTAATTAGTTTAAATATACTGCTGTGAGCGCCGGGGAGGGGGATCTGTGGATGGCACTGTAGGGGGATCTGTGGATGGCACTGTAGGGGGATCTGTGGATGGGACTGTAGGGGGATCTGTGGATGGCACTGTAGGGGGATCTGTGGATGGCACTGTAGGGGGATCTGTGGATGGCACTGTAGGGGGATCTGTGGATGGCACTGTAGGGGGATCTGTGGATGGCACTGTAGGGGGATCTGTGGATGGCAGTGCCATCCACAGATCCCCCTACAGTGCCATCCACAGATCCCCCCTCCCCTAAACAGTGCCATCATTGCACTGTTTAGGGGAGGGGGGATCTGTGGATGGCACTGTTTAGGGGGGAGATCTGTGGATGGCTCCCTGTATTTAATGCAGAGTGTGTGTGTGTGTATATAATGCACACTCTCTGCATTAAATACAGGGAGTCACCCTCTTGCAGATGTGTGTATATAATGTAGAGTGTGTGCATTATATACACATACACTCTGCATTATAGCTGCATTTCCCACCCTAGTCTTATACTCGAGTCAATAATTTTTCCCTTTTTTTTGGGGTAAAATTAGGGGCTCGGCTTATACTCGGGTCGGCTTATACTCGAGTATATACGGTAAATAAAAAAAATTGTATACATATTAGGTATCGCCGCGTCCGTGACAACCTGCTCTATAAAATTACCACATGATCTAACCTGTCAGATGAATGTTGTAAATAGCAACAAAAAAAAACGGTGCCAAAAAAGCTATTTCTTGTTACCTTGCCGCACAAAAAGTGTAATATAGAGCAACCAAAAATCATATGTACCCTAAACTAGTACCAACAAAACTGCCACCCTATCCCGTAGTTTCTAAAATGGGGTCACTTTTTTGGAGTTTCTACTCTAGGGGTGCATCAGGGGGGCTTCAAATGGGACATGGTGTAAAAAAAAACAGTCCAGCAAAACCTGCCTTCCAAAAACCATATGGTGTTCCTTTCCTTCTGCGCCCTGCCGTGTGCCCGTACAGCGGTTTACGACCACATATGGGGTGTTTCTGTAAACTACAGAATTAGGGCCATAAATAATGAGTTTTGTTTGGCTGTTAACCCTTGCTTTGTAACTGGAAAAAAAATATTAAAATGGAAAATCTGCCAAAAAAGTGAAATTTTGAAATTGTATCTCTATTTTCCATTAAATCTTGTGCAACACCTAAAGGGTTAACAAAGTTTGTAAAATCAGTTTTGAATACCTTGAGGGGTGTAGTTTCTTAGATGGGGTCACTTTTATGGAGTTTATAATCTAGGGGTGCATCAGGGGGGCTTCAAATGGGACATGGTGCCAAAAAAACAGTCCAGCAAAATCAGCCCTCCAAAAACCAAACGGCGCACCTTTCACTCTACACCCCGCTGTGTGCCCGTACAGTAGTTTACGGCCACATATTGGGTGTTTCTGTAAACAGCAGAGTCAGGGCAATAAAGATACACAGTCTTGTTTGGCTGTTAACCCTTGCTTTGTTAGTGGAAAAAATGGGTTAAAATGGAAAATTAGGCAAAAAAATGAAATTCTCAAATTTCATCGCCATTTCCAATAACTCTTGTGCAACACCTAAAGGGTTAACGACGTATGTAAAATCAGTTTTGAATACCTTGAGGGGTGTAGTTTCTTAGATGGGGTCACTTTTAGGGAGTTTCTCCTCTAGGGGTGCATCAGGGGGCTTCAAATGGGACATGGTGTAAATAAACCAGTCCATAAAAATCAGCCTTCCAAAAACCATACGGCGCACCTTTCACTCTACGCCCCGCTGTGTGGCCGTACAGTAGTTTACGGCCACATATTGGGTGTTTCTGTAAACGGCAGAGTCAGGGCAATAAAGATACAGTCTTGTTTGGCTGTTAACCCTTGGTTTGTTAGTGGAAAAAATGGGTTAAAATGAAAAATTAGACAAAAAAATGAAATTCTCAAATTTCCTCCCCATTTGCCAATAACTCTTGTGCAACACCTAAAGGGTTAACAACGTATGCAAAATCAGTTTTGAATACCTTGAGGGGTGTAGTTTCTTAGATGGGGTCATTTTTGCGTGGTTTCTATAATGTAAGCCTCGCAAAGTGACTTGAGACCTGAACTGGTCCCTAAAAATGGAGTTTTTGTAAATTTCTGAAAAATTTCAAGATTTGCTTCTAAACTTCTAAGCCTTATAACATCCCCAAAAAATAAAATATCATTCCCAAAACAATTCAAACATGAAGTAGACATATGGGGAATGTAAAGTAGTCACAATTTTTGGGGGTATTACTATGTATTACAGAAGTAGAGAAACTGAAACTTTGAAATTTGCAAATTTTTCCAAATTTTTGTTAAATTAGGTATTTTTTGGTGCAAAAAAATTTTTTTTTTTACTCCATTTTACCAGTGTCATGAAGTACAATATGTGACGAAAAAACAATCTCAGAACGGCCTGGATAAGTCAAAGCGTTTTAAAGTTATCTGCACTTAAAGGGACTCTGGTCAGATTTTCAAAAAATGGCCTGGTCCTAAGGTGTAAAAAGGCTGTGTCCTTAAGGGGTTAAAAGGCAAATGTAGCAATAGGAAAATGAGCGAGCACTCATACACTTGGCAACCAAATTGACATGTGCAGAAAATATTTATTAAATCCCCATAAAATACAAGTAATAAAATTTATAAGAACAATGTAGCAATAATATACAACATTACAGTCACATATATTGTGGTAGATATGATCGGTACTATATTCGATAAAAATATATTCAATAGAAATATTTGATAAATTGAATGGTAGAAAATTCAATGTTGAAATATTCGATACCACTCAATAGTATCGATAAATTCAATAATATATATCACACCAAAAAACTTCAAGTATATACTGTTATTTGGGAAAGAGGGGTATTATCTTCTAGCACTCTATCCCAATTTGGGAAACTGAATGTCACTGAAAATGTTGTAGGTGTATTCACTGGGAGCGCAATATGTTCATAAAGTGTCCACAGGAATCCTGATAATGTGAAAAGTCTCTTATAGCATATCCTTTTAAGGTCAATATGAGCTTTGAATCGAAGAAAACTTTAAATCGATATTTGGCTTACCGTCTAGCGTCTGTTGTCTCCCTATTGCTTCAATGGAGCTTTAAATATTTGCCGGCTTATTCAGTCGCTCCATACAGCAAGCTGGTTTAAATTTTGCGGGAGTTCCAAAGATCGCGGGAGTTGCCACTCTGTTCCGCAATTTCCTTTGGTACAGCTTTCGACGATAAGAATAGTTAATCCTTTACTGTAGAAATTTTCTTCTGTATGGCCATACAGTATTATCGGAGGCTTTTCAATGCAGGTACATCACTTGTGTCACCATACGCGTTACGGGTAGATTCACTCTCCCTTGCTCAGTGGTCCAGTGACCACTGAGGAAGGGAGAGTGAATCTACCCATAACGCATTATTTTATTACTTGTATTTTATGGGGATTTAATAAATATTTTCTGCACATGTCAATTTGGTTGCCAAGTGTACACTGCGTGCAGAATTATTAGGCAAATGAGTATTTTGACCACATCATCCTCTTTATGCATGTTGTCTTACTCCAAGCTGTATAGGCTCGAAAGCCTACTACCAATTAAGCATATTAGGTGATGTGCATCTCTGTAATGAGAAGGGGTGTGGTCTAATGACATCAACACCCTATATTAGGTGTGCATAATTATTAGGCAACTTCCTTTCCTTTGGCAAAATGGGTCAAAAGAAGGACTTGACAGGCTCAGAAAAGTCAAAAATAGTGAGATATCTTGCAGAGGGATGATGCACTCTTAAAATTGCAAAGCTTCTGAAGCGTGATCATCGAACAATCAAGCGTTTCATTCAAAATAGTCAACAGGGTCGCAAGAAGCGTGTGGAAAAACCAAGGCGCAAAATAACTGCCCATGAACTGAGAAAAGTCAAGCGTGCAGCTGCCAAGATGCCACTTGCCACCAGTTTGGCCATATTTCAGAGCTGCAACATCACTGGAGTGCCCAAAAGCACAAGGTGTGCAATACTCAGAGACATGGCCAAGGTAAGAAAGGCTGAAAGACGACCACCACTGAACAAGACACACAAGCTGAAACGTCAAGACTGATTTTTCTAAGGTTTTATGGACTGATGAAATGAGAGTGAGTCTTGATGGGCCAGATGGATGGGCCCGTGGCTGGATTGGTAAAGGGCAGAGAGCTCCAGTCCGACTCAGACGCCAGCAAGGTGGAGGTGGAGTACTGGTTTGGGCTGGTATCATCAAAGATGAGCTTGTGGGGCCTTTTCGGGTTGAGGATGGAGTCAAGCTCAACTCCCAGTCCTACTGCCAGTTTGTGGAAGACACCTTCTTCAAGCAGTGGTACAGGAAGAAGTCTGCATCCTTCAAGAAAAACATGATTTTCATGCAGGACAATGCTCCATCACACGCGTCCAAGTACTCCACAGCGTGGCTGGCAAGAAAGGGTAGAAAAGAAGAAAATCTAATGACATGGCCTCCTTGTTCACCTGATCTGAACCCCATTGAGGTTTATGTGAGATTTACAAGGAGGGAAAACAGTACACCTCTCTGAACAGTGTCTGGGAGGCTGTGGTTGCTGCTGCACGCAATGTTGATGGTGAACAGATCAAAACACTGACAGAATCCATGGATGGCAGGCTTTTGAGTGTCCTTGCAAAGAAAGGTGGCTATATTGGTCACTGATTTGTTTTTGTTTTGTTTTTGAATGTCAGAAATGTATATTTGTGAATGTTGAGATGTTATACGCGTTACGGGTAGATTCACTCTCCCTTCCTCAGTGGTCCAGTGACCACTGAGGAAGGGAGAGTGAATCTACCCATAACGCATTATTTTATTACTTGTATTTTATGGGGATTTAATAAATATTTTCTGCACATGTCAATTTGGTTGCCAAGTGTACACTGCGTGCAGAATTATTAGGCAAATGAGTATTTTGACCACATCATCCTCTTTATGCATGTTGTCTTACTCCAAGCTGTATAGGCTCGAAAGCCTACTACCAATTAAGCATATTAGGTGATGTGCATCTCTGTAATGAGAAGGGGTGTGGTCTAATGACATCAACACCCTATATTAGGTGTGCATAATTATTAGGCAACTTCCTTTCCTTTGGCAAAATGGGTCAAAAGAAGGACTTGACAGGCTCAGAAAAGTCAAAAATAGTGAGATATCTTGCAGAGGGATGATGCACTCTTAAAATTGCAAAGCTTCTGAAGCGTGATCATCGAACAATCAAGCGTTTCATTCAAAATAGTCAACAGGGTCGCAAGAAGCGTGTGGAAAAACCAAGGCGCAAAATAACTGCCCATGAACTGAGAAAAGTCAAGCGTGCAGCTGCCAAGATGCCACTTGCCACCAGTTTGGCCATATTTCAGAGCTGCAACATCACTGGAGTGCCCAAAAGCACAAGGTGTGCAATACTCAGAGACATGGCCAAGGTAAGAAAGGCTGAAAGACGACCACCACTGAACAAGACACACAAGCTGAAACGTCAAGACTGATTTTTCTAAGGTTTTATGGACTGATGAAATGAGAGTGAGTCTTGATGGGCCAGATGGATGGGCCCGTGGCTGGATTGGTAAAGGGCAGAGAGCTCCAGTCCGACTCAGACGCCAGCAAGGTGGAGGTGGAGTACTGGTTTGGGCTGGTATCATCAAAGATGAGCTTGTGGGGCCTTTTCGGGTTGAGGATGGAGTCAAGCTCAACTCCCAGTCCTACTGCCAGTTTCTGGAAGACACCTTCTTCAAGCAGTGGTACAGGAAGAAGTCTGCATCCTTCAAGAAAAACATGATTTTCATGCAGGACAATGCTCCATCACACGCGTCCAAGTACTCCACAGCGTGGCTGGCAAGAAAGGGTAGAAAAGAAGAAAATCTAATGACATGGCCTCCTTGTTCACCTGATCTGAACCCCATTGAGGTTTATGTGAGATTTACAAGGAGGGAAAACAGTACACCTCTCTGAACAGTGTCTGGGAGGCTGTGGTTGCTGCTGCACGCAATGTTGATGGTGAACAGATCAAAACACTGACAGAATCCATGGATGGCAGGCTTTTGAGTGTCCTTGCAAAGAAAGGTGGCTATATTGGTCACTGATTTGTTTTTGTTTTGTTTTTGAATGTCAGAAATGTATATTTGTGAATGTTGAGATGTTATATTGGTTTCACTGGTAAAAAGAAATAATTGAAATGGGTATATATTTGTTTTTTGTTAAGTTGCCTAATAATTATGCACAGTAATAGTCACCTGCACACACAGATATCCCCCTAAAATAGCTAAAACTAAAAACAAACTAAAAACTACTTCCAAAAATATTCAGCTTTGATATTAATGAGTTTTTTGGGTTCATTGAGAACATGGTTGTTGTTCAATAATAAAATTAATCCTCAAAAATACAACTTGCCTAATAATTCTGCACTCCATGTATGAGTGCTCGCTCATTTTCCTATTACTGGTAAGGAAATTACCTGGTTAACATTCTGAAAAGATAAAACCTTAGGTCTGAAATAGGGTAAGAACCTTAAGAGGACCTGATCCTGCAAAAAGGTGATATATGGATGCAGAGCCGAGAAGGCTTGTAACTCCGAAACCCTCTTAGCTGAGGTCACAGCTAGCAAAAAAAAAAACAGTCTTTAAGGTGACAAACTTAAAACCGACCTCCTCCAATGGCTCAAAGGGAGGAGATGCTAACCCATTGAGCACTACTGAAAGATCCCACTGAGGAATGGGTCTCAGTATTGTAGGCTTCAATCTCTCGGCTCCTTTAAGGAAGCGTTTGATGAGCGGATCCCGAGAATATGGCTTGTTTAGACAGGCCGAGATGGCAAAAATCTGAACCTTCAAAGTGGCCGGAGCAAGGCCCTTGTCTAGTCCATCCTGAAGGAATTGTAGTATGGCGGAAAGGGGCGGATCTGCAGACGCCACCTGGTTGGAATCACACCAAGAGGTGAAGATTCTCATCACTCTGGAGTAGGCTTTCTTAGTGGACTCCGCTCTTGAATGTGATAGCGTTCTCAGGACCGCCTGAGAGAACCCTTCTACTCTGGGAAGGGACTGATCAACCTCCAGGCTGTCAGGTTGAATCTGTGCAGATCTGGGCAGAGATGTGTGTCCCACGACACCAGGGTCTGCTCCGGGGGGAGTCTCCAGTATTGTCCCCGACTCATCTGAATGAGCTGGGTAAACCAGGATCTCTTGGGCCAGAACGGAATGATGGCTATTACCGAGGCCCGATCCTGACGGATCTTCATCAATACCCTCGGTATCATGGAAAAGGGAGGGAAGATGTAAGCCAGCCCGAACCTCCACGGTATCGACAGAGCATCTATCGCCAGGGGGTTGTCCTCCCTGTATAGAGAGCAGAACCTCTGTACCTTGGCGTTGAACCTGGTTGCCATGAGATCCACCTCCGGTAATCCCCATCTGAGGACTATCTGCTTGAAGATCTCCGGATGCAGAGACCACTCCATGGTCGGTAATCTGCGACTTAGACGATCTGCAATCATGTTGAGGGACCCTCAAATGTGGGTGGCAGATAGATGGGATAGGTTCAACTCTGCCCACTGTAAAATTACCCCAATCTCTGAAAGAAGGGGTAGGGATCTCGTACCCTCCTGTTTGTTTATGTAAAGAACTGCAGTCATATTGTCTGACTGTACTTTCACCGCTTTGCTCCGGATCTGAGGGGCGAAGTGAAAGAGGGCTAGCCGGATAGCTCGCATCTCGCGGATATTGGAGGAGAGATGCCGCTCCCTGGGAGACCAAGTTCCCCGAACTGTGTAACCGTCTAGATGAGCGCCCCAGCCTACTAGGGACGCATCTGTAGTCAATATGAGCCAAGATGGTTGGGTCATAGACTTCCCTGCAGGGAGATGGAACCACCATCTCAGGGAATTCCGAGTTTGGGAGGATAGAGAGTATAGGAAATCTAGCCCCGTAGGGCTGCCGTCCCGCCTGTTCAAAACTTCTGTTTGAAGAGGGCGGAGGTGCCATAACGCCCAAGGGACTGCGTCTGCAGCCGATGACATGAGCCCCAGCATCTTCATGAGATTCCGAATGGATACTCGTCGTGGTACCGATAAGAACCTTGCTAGGTCTTGTACCCGGGACTTCCTCTCTGGTGTCAACTGAAGGGACATCTCCACAGAGTCGACTATGAAACCTAGGTATTGTATTGAAGTCGAAGGGCTCACATTCGATTTCTGCCAGTTGATGATCCACCCTTGGCGGAGCAGAAAGGAAATTGCCAGATGAAGATGGTGGGTCAGAACTGGTACGGTGGCCGCCAAAAGGAGCCAGTCATCCAGGTAAGGGACAATGGTCAGTCCTTGAAGTCTCAGTGCTGCCACCACTGCTACCACCACCTTGGTGAAGATAAGGGGGGCGGAAGAGATTCCAAAGGGAAGGGCGGCAAACTGAAAATGCCTGAGAACCCCGGAAATCTGGACAGCGATCCTGAGATATTTCCGAGAAACGGGATGGATCGGAATATGGAGGTAAGCATCCCTGAGATCCAGAGTGGCCATCACATCTCCAAGTTTGAGGATGTGGCTGATTGACCTTATGGTTTCCATACGAAACCTTGGCCTTCTTATAAATCGATTGAGGTATCTCAAATCGATTATCATCCGGAGATCGCCTGTTTTCTTGGGAACCAGAAATACTGGAGAATAAATCCCTAGGCCCTGCTCCCCTGCCGCAACTTCCTCCAGAGCCCCCTTTGAAATATAATCCTGGATGTAGGATTCTAAAATCCTCTGTTTGGCAGGCTGAAAGCCTCGATTGATAACGAATCTTTCTTGGGGGAGAGAAATGAGATCTATGAGTTACCCGGAGGAAACGATGCTTAGAACCCAGGGATCTGCAATCTCCTGGGTCCAAACCTCCTTGAAATGGGAAAGACGCCCCCCCACGGGGATCTGGGGAGAGGGTACGGGGAAAGCCAGAGGCGTAACGGCAGGGACAGCAGGGGGAAACCAAGAGCCTCTGGGAGGCCCGCAGTCAGGAGGGATTGGCCTCCTTAGTGGGTCTGCGGGGGCGCCTCGAAGATCTTCGCTGCCCCCCCAGTTTCTACGGGAAGTAGTCTGCTGGCCCTGTCTGCCCCCCGATGCTGACTGGAGCGTCCTCGAAAGGGCTGTTGCGGAAGACTCTTGCCCTTATTATCGGAGAGGCCCTCCATAATTTTGTCTAGCTCGGACCCGAAAAGCCGATCGGGCTCAAACGGAAGCCCACACAAATTATATTTTGAGGCATTATCTGCCTTCCATGGTTTCAGCCATAACGGTCTACGGGCTGCAGAGACTAAGCCCATGGTCTTCGCTGCGAGCTTTAGCTGTACTTGCCTAGTGTCACATAGGAAGTCCATAGCCAGTTTTAAAGGCAGCCAGGATGTCATCACGGGATACACTCTGATCCACGTCAGTCTAGATCTGATTCAACGTATTCCTCAAGAAGGACGACACTTCGGATGCTGCTATGGCAGCAGATGCTGAAGCTGTAGCGGCTGAATAGCTTCTTCTTAGTGTGCACTCCGCCCTTCTATCAAGAGGGTCTTGCAGAGTCGACCCATCATCTGCAGGCACCAGAGTGCGTCTAGACAACTTGGCTATGACCATGTCAACCCTGGGAATGGAACCCCACGATTCCATCAAGGGTTTCGCCATTGGAAACATCATCTTGAATTTGCGAGTCAGGACTGGTCCTTTCTCCGGTTTCTTCCATTAAGTACGCATGACTGAACGGAGGGTCTCATCCGCCTTAAAGATACGCTGTGCCCGACCGGCGGGATCAGAGGACTCCCCAACGTCAACATCCTGGTCCCCCGACCTGATGGACTTCAAAAGCTTTTGAGTTTTTTCTGGAGGGAAAAAACAAACATGAGGTTGATTTCTCCTCGTCAGAGGATGATGAGCCCACAGAAAAGACAGCGGGTCTCTCGCTTGGTGCGGTGACCTCCATAGGAGTTTGGGAGGGTCCCGGCAACCTCTCATTCAAAAGCTTGACTACCCCCTTGATTGAATCATCCACATAACACCTAGCCCACTGATACATTTCCTGCATAATGGGTTCAGTAGTGGTACGGGAACGGCAGCTGTCACATCTTGAATACGGGCAGTTGTCGTCTAGGGGGGGTATTACAGTCGAAACAGGCCAAGTGCTTGCGTTTGGAGGTGGATTTCCGCTGGTCAGAGTCTCGTGGAGAAGACATGACTGCGAAAAAGAAAGAGGAGGATTAAAATATTATTCAGCAATAAGAAGACAAAACATCACCTTAAGAATAAGCCCACCAAACAGCGAACGAAGCTCCGAGGTCTCAATATCACAAGGAAAGCTAGAGAAAATTCTCTCTCAGCGCAATAGGGCTCTGAAGGCTTGCTTAGAAAGCTGCACAACCAGAGACTGAGGAAAGACAACTGAGGGCTTATAAGGAGGCGTAAGGGTCCGCCCTAGGGCGGAACTATTGCAGGCAAATGAATCACAGTTGATGCAGCCTGCCCCCTTTTTCTCCTATTTTCCTTCCTCTTTTTTTTTTTTTTCTTTAGGGATGTCATTCCCCATTGAAAACAGGGGACTTAATAATCTCCCTGCCTAACAGAAAATCTAACCCAAAAGGTCAGACAATCCCCCCTCTCCTCCCGTGCTATGGAGTCAGCGCCGGCAGCGCATAGCTGCTGGCGAGGAGGAGCCACAAAAAGTGACGTCGCTGGTGACGTCATCCAGGGGAGGTAGCGGCGAGTGCCGCAGACGCGGCGCCGCCGGAATCCCTCAGCCGGCACCCGCAATAGAGAGCGACGAGAGGACCGGGATCGCTGGAGCTCCCCTGAACAGCGCAAGGATAAAACAGGTTAGAGGGGGGAGGAGGGGCCAGAGGAAAAGGGCAATCGCAAAGCCCTAAGAAGTAAATACAAGGGGAAAAATCTATGCTCCCCCCAACTAAAAAGAAAAAAGGAGGGGGGAGCTACACGCCAGTCCACCTGTCCAAAGGACAGAAAAAAAACACGGTGGCTGGGGGGTAGTTCCCTCCTTTTGAGGGAGTGGGAACTTTATTATTGGTTCTTGGGCTCATTAAAAATTCCGCCGGTCCTACCAGTCCACAGGGGGCAGTTAACCCCGTCTGTGCTGCTGTTAGGACGTAAGGGAATCTGTGTTATGTAGGAAATTAAACTTTACCACAAGTGTTTCCTGGGTAGAGTAGCATATTGTAAAATGAAAATTACCTTGGATTATAACGGTTTTCTATAGAATGCAAAGGTGAATGACATAATGGAATGCCCAAAGACTATAATGGGAGGCAAAATTTGATTTGGAGTCTGAACCATTTAACATATCAAGTAAATCTTTAGCAGGTTTACTCTTCAAGTTCAGTGGGATTATTTAAAATTGAGATTAAGTGGGATTATCATAGGTTTCTATGAAATGACAAAGGGAATGACACAATGGAATGCACATAGACTATAATAGAAAGTAAAATAGGAGTTTTTTTTGCAGGTAAATCTGTGTTATGTAGGAAATTAACCTTTACCGCAAGTGCTCCCTGGGTAGAGTAGCATATTGTAAAATGAAAATTACCATTGGATTATAAATGTTTTCTATAGAATGACTGAACACAATGTCAAATCTACAGCTCCAAATATGTGCAGGATACAGTACGTTTGAATACACCCTTAGGGTAGTGCCACACTGAGTGCATACGCAACGTATTTGAGGCTGCGAGAAATGTGCCGGACAGCAGGAAATACACTGCGTATGCGCTAGGAGCAGACACACAGGGCTTTCCCTCCGCGGCCCTGTGTGTGCAGTAAGGTTCGGAAGCGGGCCGAGTGCACCGACGTAACTGTGACGTGTGGGGCCACCTCCAAACCTCACTGCAGACACAGCGGAGAAAAGCCCTGTGTGTCTGCTCCTGGCGCATACACAGCGTATTTTCTGCTGCCCGGCACATTTCTGCGTATGCGCTCAGTGTGACCCTACCCTTAATTTGTAAAAAAATAAATAAAGCCTCTTAAAAATTAACAAAATAATCTGTTTGGTTGCTATGAACAACTGTCAGCTGTTCCTCTGTACAGATTTTGATAAATCTCCACCTATGTTTTTAGGTTTATCAATTTGTTGTAACATTGTTCTTGGTTTGTTCACCCTTTTCTCTGACAATATATTTTGCTACTTCATACACTCCGCTATGGCGCTGCCATTTACCACTGCGTTCTTTTTTTGTCTCGGAGTGTCATGTTTTTCCTGCTGGAACAGAAATGTCGATGTTTATTTGTATATAGAGTTGAGCGAACCCGAACTGTAAAGTTCGAGTTCGTACCGAACTTTAGGTTATTCGGCACCCAGACCCGAACCCGAACATTTACGTAAAAGTTCGGGTTTGGTGCTTTCTTGGCACTTTTTGAAAGGCTGCACAGCCAATCAACAAGCGTCATACTACTTGCCCCAAAAGGCTATCACAGCCATGCCTACTATTGGCATGGCTGTGATTGGCCAACTGCAGCATGTGACCCAGCCTCTAATTAAGCTGGAGTCACGTAGCGCCGCCTCTAATATACTGCAAAATCTGGGATAAGACGTGCATAAGTGACTGTCACATTTAGGCCAGAAATATGGCTTTTTGGTTACTGGGGTGAAAAAACCCTCTAATATACTGCACATCTGGGATTAGACATGCATAAGTGACTGTCACATTTTGGCCAGAAATACGGCTTTTTGGTTACTGGGGTAAAAAAAACCCTCTAATATACTGCACATCTGGGATTAGACGTGCATAAGTGACTGTCACATTTTGGCCAGAAATATGGCTTTTTGGTTACTGGGGTGAAAAACCCCTCTGATATACTGCAAAATCTGGGATAAGACGTGCATAAGTGACTGTCACATTTTGGCCAGAAATACGGCTTTTTGGTTACTGGGGTGAAAAAACCCTCTAATATACTGCAAAATCTGGGATAAGACGTGCATAAGTGACTGTCACATTTTGGCCAGAAATACGGCTTTTTGGTTACTGGGGTGAAAAAACCCTCTAATATACTGCACATCTGGGATTAGACGTGCATAAGTGACTGTCACATTTTGGCCAGAAATACGGCTTTTTGGTTACTGGGGTGAAAAAACCCTCTAATATACTGCACATCTGGGATTAGACGTGCATAAGTGACTGTCACATTTTGGCCAGAAATACGGCTTTTTGGTTACTGGGGTGAAAAACCCCTCTGATATACTGCACATCTGGGATTAGACATGCATAAGTTACTGTGAAATTTAGGCCACAAATACCACTGTCATATAGAGTTTAAAAAAAAACAATTGAGTGCAATACCCTACATCAGGGTTTTTATTGGCGGTTAATTATTTTTAACAGACTTAACCACTTTGCTTTGTGAACGCTAACTATGAGGCAAACATCTAATAAGGGACGCAGTCATGGTCGTGTTGGTGGAGCCTCTGGTGCAGGGAGAGGACGTGGCCGTTCTGCCATAGCTACACGTCCTACTGAACCTACTACCTCAGGTCCCAGTAGCCGCCAGAATCTACAGCGATATTTGGTTGGGCCTAATGCTGTTCTAAGGATGGTAAGGCCTGAGCAAGTACAGGCGCTAGTCAATTGGGTGGCCGACAGTGGATCCAGAACGTTCACATTATCTCCCACCCAGTCTTCTGCAGAAGCGCACAGGTGGCGCCTGAAACCCATGCTCATCAGTCTGTCACATCACCCCCGTGCATATCGGGGAACCTGTCTGAGCCTCAAGTCATGCAGCAGTCTCTTATGCTGTTTGAAGACTCTGCTGGCAGGGTTTCCCAAGGGCATCCACCTAGCCCTTCCCCAGGGGTGGAAGACATAGAATGCACTGACGCACAACCACTTATGTTTCCTGATGAGGACATGGGAATACCACCTCAGCACGTCTCTGATGATGACGAAATACAGGTGCCAACTGCTGCGTCTTTCTGCAGTGTGCAGACCGAAAAGGAGGTCAGGGAGGAAGACTGGTTGGAAGACGATGCAGGGGACGATGAGGTCCTAGACCCCACATGGAATGAAGGTCCTGCCACTGACTTTCAGAGTTCGGAGGAAGTGGCAGTGGTGAGACCGAGCCAACAGCGTAGCAAAAGCGGGAGCAGGGTGCAAAAGCAGAGCAGCCGTTGCCAAAACAGTTCGCCTGCTACTGGCCACCGTCACCAGGGACCGAGCACACCAAAGGCAGCTTCAAGGAGTTCCCTGGCATGGCACTTCTTCACACAATGTGCTGACGACAAGACCCGAGTGGTTTGCACGCTGTGCCATCAGAGCCTGAAGCGAGGCATTAACGTTCTGAACCTTAGCACAACCTGCATGACCAGGCATCTACATGCGAGACACGGGCTGCAGTGGAGTAAGCACCTTCAAAACCAAGAAAGGGCTCAGGCCCCTCCTGCTCCCTCGGCCTCTTCCTCCGCCTCTGGAGGAACGTTGGCACCTGCCGCCCAGCAAACAGAGGATGTGCCACCAACACCACCTCTGTCACCAAGCATCTCCACCATGTCACACAGAAGCGTTCAGCTCTCCATCTCACAAACCTTTGATAGAGAGCCTAAATTCCCACCTAGCCACCCTCGATCCCTGGCCCTGAATGCCAGCATTTCTAAACTACTGGCCTTTGAAATGCTGTCATTCAGGCTGGTGGAGACGGACAGCTTCAAACAGCTCATGTCGCTTGCTGTCCCACAGTACGTCGTTCCCAGCCGCCACTACTTCTCCAGGAGAGCCGTGCCCTCCCTGCACAACCAAGTATCGGATAAAATCAAGTGTGCACTGCGCAACGCCATCTGTGGCAAGGTCCACCTAACCACATTTACATGGACCAGTAAGCACCGCCAGGGACGCTATATCTCCCTAACTGCACACTGGGTAAATGTAGTGGCGGCTGGGCCACAGGCGGAGGCGCACGTCCTTCTGCCGCCAAGGATCGCAGGGCATCATTCTTTGCCTCCTCTTCCTACTCAGCTTCCTCTTCTACCACCTCCTCATCCGGTCAGCGACAGACCTTCACCACCAACTTCAGCACAGCCAGGGGTAAACGTCAGCAGGCCGTTCTGAAACTGATGTGTTTGGGGGACAGGCCCCACACCGCGCAGGAGTTGTGGCGGGGTATAGAACAACAGACCGACGAGTGGTTGCTGCCAGTGAGCCTCAAGTCCTGCCTGGTGGTGTGCGATAATGGGCGAAATCTCGTTGCAGCTCTGGGACTAGCCGGTTTGCCTGGCGCATGTGCTGAATTTGGTGGTGCAGAAATTCATTCACAACTACCCCGACATGTCAGAGCTGCTGCGTACAGTGCGGGCCCTCTGTGCGCGCTTCCGGCGTTCTCATCCTGCCGCCGCTCGGCTGTCTGCTCTACAGCGTAACTTCGGCCTTCCCGCTCACCGCCTCATATGTGACGTGCCCACCAGGTGGAACTCCACCTTGCACATGCTGGAGAGACTGTGTGAGCAGCAGCAGGCCATAGTGGAGTTTCAGCTGCAGCACACACGGGTGAGTCGCACTGCGGAACAGCACCTCTTCACCACCAATGACTGGGCCTCCATGTGAGACCTGTGTGCCCTGTTGCTCTGTTTCGAGTACTCCACCAACATGGCCAGTGGCGATGATGCCGTTATCAGCGTTACAATACCACTTCTATGTCTCCTTGAGAAAACACTTAGGGCGATGATGGAAGAGGATGTGGCCCAGGATGAGGAGGAGGAAGAGGGGTCATCGCTAACACTTTCAGGCCAGTCTTTTAGAAGTGGCTCAGAAAGAGGATTTTTGCAACAGCAGAGGCCAGGTACAAATTTGGCCAGCCAGGGCCCACTACTGGAAGACGAGGAGGAGGATGGGGATGAAGCATGTTCACAGCGGGGTGGCATCCAACGCAGCTCGGGCCCATCACTGGTGCGTGGCTGGGGGGATACGGAGGACGCAGACGATACGCCTCCCACAAAGGACAGCTTGTCCTTACCTCTGGGCAGCCTGGCACACATGAGCGACTACATACTGCAGTGCCTGCGCAACGACAGCAGAGTTGACCACATTTTAACGTGTGCTGACTACTAGGTGACCACCCTGCTGGATGCCCGTTACAAAGACAATGTGCCGTCCTTAATTCCCTCAGTGGAGCGTGATCGGAAGATGCGCGACTACAGGCGCACGCTGGTAGACGCGCTCCTGAGAGCATTCCCGACTGACGCGGGGGGACAAGTGGAAGCACAAGGCGAAGGCAGGGGAGGAGGAAGAGGTCGCCAACGCAGCTGTGTCAGCGCCAGCACCTCAGAAGGCAGGGTTAGCATGGCCGACATGTGGAAAAGCTTTGTCACCTCGCCGCAACAACCGGCCCCAACTGCTGATATGGAGCGTGTTAGCAGGAGGCAGCATTTGAACATGGTGGAACAGTACCTGTGCACACGCCTACATGTACTGACTGATGGTTCTGCCTCATTCAACTTCTGGGTCTCCAAATTGTCCACATGGCCAGAGCTTGCCCTGTATGCCTTGGAGGTGCTGGCCTGCCCTGCAGCCAGTGTACTCTCTGAACGTGTATTTAGCACGGCAGGAGGCGTCATTACAGACAGACGCAGCCGCATGTCCACAGCCAACGTGGACAAACTCACGTTCAATAAAATGAACCAGGCTTGGATCCCACAAGACTTGTCTGTACCTTGTGCAGAATAGACATTTATACCACCATCAAACATACATTCTTGTACTCAAGTCAAGTGCAATGATTCTTTGTTTTCTTTTTTTTTATTTGTCCCAATATTTTGGGGGCTACCTACCCCAATAAAAAAAACATTGTTGGCTACCTCCTCCTCCTCCATTGCTGCCTCCACCTACAACACCACATTCACCGCCTCCTCAACCTCCGACTCCATATCCACCTCCTTCTCTGAGTGCTTATACTTATGCTCTTGATAAAGGGGACTTAGTTGTAATCCCCGAAACGCGTCGAGCTTTTTAATTGGAATAAAACAAGCATCTTTGGTTTGAAGCCCTCAAGTTTTCTTTCATCACGAGGACGGGGTGTGTATCCATCTTACAGGCGACCTCGGCGAGGGAGGTAAGGAGGACAGGTGTCTTGAGCCATCCTGTTCATCCTCCTCCCTGGTGAAGTAAGTCCCTTGACTTAACTCATTTCTAATTTTAATTATCATTTTAATTATGGTTATGGCATGTTTCTATATAGCTCCAATATAACATTAATAGACCCGCCATCTGAGCTGTTGTAGCTATTTTGTATATTGTCATATATACATGTTGGTAAGGCTGATTAGTCAGCCTGCATTTGTGGGAGGGGCGGAGGCTCTTCATATACGAGCCACAGCCTCACTTCCAGGCGTGTGTTTTCAGGTGCACAGCTGCTGCTGGGTGTCATTAGCAAACTAGCTTCTCTGGTGGTAGGAATCTTTCTTTGCAGCATGGAGCTTCTTATTTTGCTCTCTGCTACCGTGGTATGCACGCGCCATACTATGTAAGTAGGTTGGGCCGGGGCCGTCTCTCCTGGCCGGTTGGAACCGATTTTGTGTCACGAGGGTATCAAGACCCACGTCTGACTCCGTTATACCCGGGGTCAGGAAGTCGCAGCGGGTGGCTGCGCGCTCTATATCTAAAGATCACGGTGTTTCTTTATGATTGTTTTCTGTGTTTGCCTTGCTATCCTTTTGTCTCTCTCAGGGATCCGTAGCTTCTCCTCCTCAGCTGTTTCTTGTCTGCCACTCCCTACCTCCTTATATTCTCCCCTCACACTTCTCTAGTTGCCTGTTATAGAGCTTCCTGCCTGGACATCTATACTGACCCACTGGAGTGGTTAATCCTGGTTGTCGTTCCTGTGTGCTACCCTCCGGATCCCTGTTTGGCTTATTGTTGTCTCCTGTTGTCGCCCACCTGGGAATATATGTTGAGTCTGTGTTGTCTGTCCTCCCCTTGGTGTTTTCCCTTAGAGTTAGTGGTGCGGACTAGTGCTCCCATCGCCCTGTTCACTACCTAGGGCTCAGCTCAGGGAAAGCCAGGGCTTTAGGCACGTGATCGGCGTACGGGTGAGGAACCCGTCTAGGGACGTCAGGGCAGCCAGGTGCCAGCCGCCAGGTGAGTCAGGGGTCACCATCTTCCCTCTCACTTGGGCAGGGCCTTCCTCGTTCCCTCCCTCTGTGTCACGTATGTGATAGCCACGCCGACCGTGATATTATAACTGGCCCTTACTTTTTGAGAAAAATAAAAATAAAAAATAAAAAAAAAAATTGAATTTTTTTTTGTTTTTTTTTTCTCTCTCTCTACTTAGAATCCAATATGGATCCTATTGATGCCTTGGCAGAACAGCTTCAAAGCCTGTCTTTGGAGGTGGCAGGATTGAAGGCGTCTGTTCTCCAACAACAGCAGCAAATGCAGCAGACCGCATCCCCAGCGGTTGCTATGGGTAACCAGGTTGTCACTGAACCCAAGGTTGCTCTTCCCGACAGATTTTCTGGGGGAAGGGACAAATTTGCGACGTTCCGTGAGGCCTGCAAATTATATTTTAAGTTGCGCCCTTACTCCTCAGGTCATGAAGAACAGCGGGTAGGGATTGTCATTTCCCTGCTTCAGGGGGATCCGCAATCCTGGGCGTTCTCGTTACCCCCTGGTTCTCAGGCTCTTCGGTCAGTGGAGGGATTTTTTGGGGCTCATATATGATGACCCTGACCGAGTCGCCCTGGCTGAGTCGAAGTTACGGAGACTCCTACAGGGAGATCGGTCAGCAGAGGAATATTGCTCAGAGTTCCGTAGGTGGGCTACGGATACTCAGTGGAACGACCCGGCTCTCAGGAGTCAGTTCTGCTCTGGGTTATCTGAAAGGGTTAAGGATGCACTGGCGCTGTATGAGTCCCCCCTTTCCCTTGATGCTGTTATGTCCCTCTCTATCAGAATAGATAGACGTCTTAGGGAGAGATCGAAAATTCCGGAGCAATTGGTTACCTCTCCCAAGCAACAGTCAGCCTGTACTGACTTAGATGGGCCTATGCAGCTAGGCGGAACTTCTCGTCAGGTCCGTCCTCCCGAGGTTCGCCGTAGGGGAGGGGCTTGTTTTTTCTGTGGGGGGAGGGGTCATTTCATTAATGTCTGTCCCTCCTTTCTCAAAAACAAAAGACCGTCGGAAAACTACTAACCCCGGGCTGTGCGGAGGATGTCAGCCGGGGGGTATACGTTTCCTCCATACGAACATCTCAATTTGTGTTACCAGCGGTCATTGTTTTTGGTGTTAAGACGGAGTCTATTTCTGTTTTTCTAGACAGTGGAGCAGGGGTAAACTTGATTGATGCCCATTTTGCCCGCACTATGGGTTTGTCTCTCTGTACGCTGCAGAGACCTATTCCCGTATTCGCTATAGATTCTGCTCCTCTGTCTCAGAGAAACCTCACCCACATTGTTCGTAATTTACACCTTCGGGTAGGGGACCACCATAATGAGTGTCTTTTATGTTACGTTCTGGAGGGCCTTCCCTCTCCGGTGGTATTGAGTCTTCCCTGGTTGGTAGCGCACAATCCAGTGGTGGATTGGCAGGCCAGGGAGATATTGGAGTGGAGTGAGCATTGCAGAGAGAATTGCTTAAATAACAATTGCTTAATCGCCTCCATAGCTTCCCTACCTACATTTATTTCGGACTTTGAGGACGTTTTTTCTGAAAAGGGTTGTCAGAAACTACCACCTCATCGTCCTTATGATTGCCCGGTTAACCTGATTCCCGGGGCAAAATTACCCAAGTCCAGGTTGTATAATCTTTCGGGTCCCGAGAGACAAGCCATGAAAGATTATATCTCCGAGAGTCTGGCTAAGGGACACATCAGACCCTCTTCTTCACCCGTGGCTGCAGGGTTTTTCTTTGTTAAAAAGAAAGATGGGGGCCTGCGTCCTTGCTTAGATTTCCGTGAGTTAAACCAGATAACCATCCGTGACCCATACCCTCTTCCTCTCATTCCTGACCTTTTTAATCAGATTGCGGGTGCTAAGTGGTTCTCCAAACTTGATCTTAGGGGGGCCTACAATCTGATTCGTATCAGGGAAGGGGATGAGTGGAAGACAGCTTTTAACACCCCTGAGGGGCATTATGAAAATCTAGTTATGCCTTTCGGTCTGACCAATGCCCCTGCTGTCTTCCAACATTTCGTTAATGATATTTTTAGTCATCTCATCGGCAGGTTTGTAGTCATATACCTAGATGATATCTTAATTTATTCGGCTGATCTGAAAACACATGAGGTGCATGTCAGGCAAGTACTGCAGGTCCTACGGACGAATAAATTATATGCGAAAATTGAAAAATGTGTCTTCGCTGTTCAGGAATTACAGTTTGTGGGATATCTATTATCTGCTTCAGGTTTCCGCATGGATCCTGGGAAGGTCCAGGCAATTTTAGATTGGGATCTTCCTGAGAACCTTAAAGCCCTACAACGGTTTTTGGGTTTCGCTAATTTCTATAGAAAGTTCATTAAAAATTATTCAGTGATCGTTAAACCCCTTACCGACATGACTAGGAAGGGGACGGATTTTTCCAAATGGTCTGACGCCGCTAAAGATGCATTTTCCTCTCTAAAGGAGAGGTTTACCTCGGCACCTGTTCTAATTCAACCTGATGTCTCCCAGCCTTTTATTGTCGAGGTAGATGCGTCAGAGGTGGGAGTGGGAGCTGTATTGTCTCAGGGTCCGTCTCCTGGCAAATGGCGTCCTTGCGCTTTCTTTTCCAAAAAATTATCTTCTGCGGAGAAGAATTATGATATTGGAAATAGGGAACTGTTGGCGATTAAACTGGCGCTTGAAGAGTGGCGTCACTTCTTAGAGGGAGCAATCCACCCCGTCACGGTGATTACGGATCACAAGAACCTTCTGTACCTAGAATCGGCTAAGCGTCTCACCCCTAGACAAGCTAGGTGGTCGCTATTCTTTACCAGATTTAACTTTGTTATCACCTATCGTCCTGGGGCAAAAAATACCAAGGCAGACGCGTTATCTCGTAGTTTCCCTGGAGGGGGTAATGTTTGTGATCCGGTACCTATTTTACAAAGAGGAGTGGTTGTCTCTGCTGTACACTCTGTTCTAGAGGGAAAGGTGTTAGAGGCTCAGGGGGACGCCCCGGCCTCTTGCCCCTCAGAGAAATTGTTTGTACCGTTAAACCTGCGTCTTGAATTATTAAAAGAACATCATAATTCGGCACTTGCTGGACACCCGGGTAGTAAAGCAACCTTGGAGCTTTTATCTCGTCGTTTTTGGTGGCCAAGGTTGCGTCAGGATGTAATGGATTTCGTGTCTACTTGTGCACGCGCGAAAGTCTCTCATACACGTCCAGCAGGGTCTTTATTGCCACTTTTCATCCCCAATAGGCCATGGACACATCTGTCAATGGATTTCATCACTGACTTACCGTTGTCGGCGGGTAAAACAGTTATCTTGGTAGTAGTAGACAGGTTTAGCAAAATGGTACACTTTATTGCGCTACCCGCACTTCCTAATGCTAAAACTCTCGCTCAGGTGTTTATCAGTGAAATCGTGAAGCTTCACGGGGTCCCTTCCGATGTGGTTTCGGATCGGGGAACCCAGTTTATTTCTAAGTTTTGGAAAGCTTTTTGTTCCCGTTTGGGGGTTCACTTGTCCTTTTCCTCAGCTTTCCATCCTCAGTCGAATGGACAGACTGAGCGTACCAACCAAAACCTAGAAACATATTTAAGGTGTTTTGTGTCTGAAAACCAAGAGTTGTGGTCATCATATTTACCGTTAGCTGAGTTTGCCATAAATAATCATTATCAGGAGTCCACTGGCAAGTCACCATTCCTTGGTGCATACGGTTTTCATCCCCAATTTTGTACTTTCAAAGAGGGGGGGTCTTCTGGGGTTCCCGAAGAGGAAAGGTTTTCTTCATCTCTTTCATCGGTATGGCAGAAGGTGCAAGTTAACTTGAAAAAGATGAGTGGTAAATATAAATGCATGGCCGATAAGAAACGGTCGCCAGGTCCGGACCTAGAAGTGAATGAATATGTGTGGTTGTCTACTAGGAATATTAAGTTGAAGGTTCCTTCTTGGAAACTGGGTCCTAGGTTCATTGGTCCCTATAAAATAGTAGCCGTCATTAACCCTGTGGCTTTTCGCCTGGAGCTACCTCAGACTTTTAAGATCCATAACGTCTTCCATAAATCGTTACTCAAGAAGTATGTTCCACCTCTAGAACCATCGCCGCTGCCACCTCCTCCAGTTATTGTGGATGGTAATCTGGAGTTTCAAATAGCCAGAATTGTTGATTCTCGTCGGGTCCGCCGCTCTCTTCAGTATCTGGTGCATTGGAGGGGTTACGGTCCCGAGGAAAGAATGTGGGTTCCAGCGTCAGAGGTAAACGCCAACAGGTTAATTCAGACTTTCCATGCCTCTCATCCGGAGAGACCTGGTCCTGAGTGTCCGGAGGCCCCTCGTGAAAGGGGGGGTACTGTCACGAGGGTATCAAGACCCACGTCTGACTCCGTTATACCCGGGGTCAGGAAGTCGCAGCGGGTGGCTGCACGCTCTATATCTAAAGATCACGGTGTTTCTTTATGATTGTTTTCTGTGTTTGCCTTGCTATCCTTTTGTCTCTCTCAGGGATCCGTAGCTTCTCCTCCTCAGCTGTTTCTTGTCTGCCACTCCCTACCTCCTTATATTCTCCCCTCACACTTCTCTAGTTGCCAGTTATAGAGCTTCCTGCCTGGACATCTATACTGACCCACTGGAGTGGTTAATCCTGGTTGTCGTTCCTGTGTGCTACCCTCCGGATCCCTGTTTGGCTTATTGTTGTCTCCTGTTGTCGCCCACCTGGGAATATATGTTGAGTCTGTGTTGTCTGTCCTCCCCTTGGTGTTTTCCCTTAGAGTTAGTGGTGCGGACTAGTGCTCCCATCGCCCTGTTCACTACCTAGGGCTCAGCTCAGGGAAAGCCAGGGCTTGAGGCACGTGATCGGCGTATGGGTGAGGAACCCGTCTAGGGACGTCAGGGCAGCCAGGTGCCAGCCGCCAGGTGAGTCAGGGGTCACCATCTTCCCTCTCACTTGGGCAGGGCCTTCCTCGTTCCCTCCCTCTGTGTCACGTATGTGATAGCCACGCCGACCGTGATATTTTGCTAGCGAACGGGAGGCTTCGCCTCAGAATCTGCTACCTCAGGTTTGCTCGTTGGGACTAAATACTTCTATTTTCTTTTCAACTTTGTTTGTTGGTAATAGGAGTTAGTTCCTATAAATCTTACAAGTTTCACTTTGCTTCGTTCGTCTCGTATGAAAAGTTACTTCAGCCGGTTTGCTGTAAAGAAATAGTTACCCGGGCTGCACGTGACGTCATGTTTGGAGATCGGACGCAGCGTTTATTGTTTAGGCCTCTTGCTGTAGCTGCAGCTGTTCCTTGCCATGTGTCTCCCCCCTCTACCACCATCCTTTAGACTTCACGTATTTCACTGCTCCATGTACTTAAAAACCCTGCCACACTTTCATGCTCTGCTGTTATCCTGAGCGGCATTTACACTTTCGGCTTTTATTTCATGTCTTATGCTGCATCCGCACGTCCTTACTGTCCTGCACTTTTCTACTCTAGGTTCGTATTCACTCAGATTGGTCTCACATTCAAGCTGCGGTCACCTGTTGGCTGTTACATCTCATTCCATCCCCAGCCGACAGCCGGATCCGTATTACACGCCTGTTATCACATGTTGTATACTCGGCTTACAGCCATAGCTGCTACTGTTACTCCGTTTTCATGCTCTGGATGCACCACCCTGGTGTTCCCACCTTGCTCCACTCACAACCAGAGCTGCGTTTATTCCAAATTCCATGTTCTGCTTATACCCAAAGTTGTGTTCACACTTCTACTGCTACACCAGGTCGTATACCCCACTCACCAAAGCCGCTTTCCATGTCTGCTGTCACATCAAGTTAATATTCTGTTCACATCCAAAGCTGCGTCCGCATGTCTGCTTTCACATCTTGTCCTATACTCCTTTCACTACTAGAGCTGCGTCCACGTGTCTGGTTTCGCATCACGTCAATACTCTGCTCACTTTCAGGTTATTTATACGTCTGTTTCATACCATGCTTTTCATGCGCTACCCATACTCAGAGTTGCGCCCATACCATGTTTTTTAGGTACCACTCACATCCAAAGCTGCATTCACCCATTTATTGTTACATCATGTGTTATACTCTGCTCCCACTCAAAGCTACATTCTCCTGTTCATTGCTACGTCATGGTTTTGCTCAATCTCACCGGGGCAGTCTGCACCCACCGCTCTGGTACCTCTCTCCCGACAAACATAATGGCGTTCTTTTCAGGCTTACGTTCCCTTCCTCGGTGGTCTGTTACATTCCATAGGCCTACTTTCTGTTTTAATCCTGGTTCATATTCACTCAGACTGGTCTCCTTTTACTTCTGGTTCGTATTCATTCAGACTGGTCTCCTTTTACTTCTGGTTCGTATTCACTCAGATTGGTCTCCTTCCCCAGTTCACCAAACACCTCCTCAGCAGAGGTCAGTGGGCCAGTAAGTTTCCTGCTATGTTTTCACAGCTGTTTATTTGTTTGTCACGATAAGAGACTTCTCTTAGCGAACTTGCAATGCCTCAGGCTCTTGTTTTTTCTCCCATCTGTGTTTCAATTTCATGTTTAGGTTTATGGTTCGCGGTGGTTAGTGTTTTACGTATGCACGTGCTTTTGATTACTAATGTCTATATTTTTAACGCCTGTTGGCAGTCATCTTCCTTAAGCCACCTTCTAGCCAATCCAATCATTCAAGTCGCTTCATATGCCATCAGGTCCGGCTTACGTTTTAATTACTTATCGTCACCGCAACGTCATCCCTCTGTCTTCGGGGGCCCTATGACTGATCCGGCCTCATGGCTCTGGGGGCCCCATGACCGTTTTTTCATGTTTTGTTTGTTAGGGGTACGACATGGTTGTAGGCTGGTTAGTGTTCCAGGTTTGCTGTTGGAGGGGGTCATGGTAATGCGAGTCCCCAGGCATTCTGGTGCTGCATAAGTGGTTTATTAAAAAAAAAAAAAAAAAAAAAAAAGAATAAATCATAAGAGGCTCGCACGAGTGGCTCTTTGCTTATAGGACCTCACAACTGGCATCGTCATTTGTAGTTCGCACGGTCATCTGATACTTGTTCCGCCATAAGGGGCTCTCACGCATGGCTCCCGCCATAAGGGGCTCTCACGCATGGCTCCCGCCATAAGGGGCTCTCACGCATGGCTCTTGGCTTAGAGGATTTCACAATTGTCATCGACATTGGTAGGTCATACGGCCATCTGATACTATTTTCCATGGCACACCTTTCAGAAGTTTTCTTTTGTTCATTTATATTTTACAGATTAGTACTTGTGGTTCATTTCAGCCTCATTTCATTAAGAAGCTTTACCCCATGTATTTTGTCTTTCTAGGTTATCGAGTCCCGGTTCATTACTAAACCCGTTGGGTTAAGCCCCAATCTTTTCCCCAGCCGTCCTTAATTCTAAGGTTCGCATCCCGGCGGCTGCCCGGCCCCATGGGCCCCTAGTGGTTGCTTCGGCCCCATGGCTTCAGGGGTCCGACCAATGGTTGTCTGTCCACCTGTGCAGCTATGCTTTTGGTTTTGAATGACTCACATCTTTATCTGCTTGCCAGCTTATGTTGTTCAGGTTTAATTTTAGTTTATGCCCGTTATTATCTCCATTTTCTGTCACGTTTCCCTTCGTCTTTTCAGGTCATGCAGTTGAACTCACATTGGGGTCACCTTCCACGTCGGTCAGGTCTCGTTCCTAACGATATTTTGCCTTGCATGTTATTCAGGCCATGTTAGTTTATCTTAGGTATCGCCTGCCACATCGGTCAGGCTCATGGTTTAATTTCACCTGCACCTTATTCAGGTCACTTTTTATAGTCATAATTATAAAAAATAAATCAAAAATAACTCGCCCCATGGCTTCGGGGGCCCGATGACCGCTTCGGCGGCCCGATGACCGCTTCGGCCCCATGGCTTCGGGGGCCCGATGACCGCTTCGGCCCCATGGCTTCGGGGGCCCGATGACCGATTCGGCCCCATGGCTTCGGGGGCCCGATGACCGCTTCGGCCCCATGGCTTCGGGGGCCCGATGACCGCTTCGGCCCCATGGCTTCGGGGGCCCGATGACCGCTTCGGCCCCATGGCTTCGGGGGCCCGATGACAGCTTTGGCCCCATGGCTTTGGGGGCCCGATGACTGTTTTCAGTCCTGCTGGGCTGATTGCCTGGTTGGTTGTCCATCTGTGCTGATTTGGCCCCTATGTATCGCATACATACTTGCTTCCCTAATTTCCTAATACTCCATGTTGATTGCTCACTTTATGTTTTGACCACAAACTGGTCCGGTTTGCCCTACAGCATCATTGTCATGTCTTGCGCAGATATTTCATCTTTCTTTAATGCTTTCGTTCAGGTCCTGCCAGAGGAAGAACAAGTAGGGTAATTCCCTCTAACATTTCAGTCTCTGATCGTAGTCGACCATATCTTGTGAACCAGGTCCCCGCACAAAGTCTTTGCCTTTTTACCACGACCAGGAATTCATTTTCGCCGGTAACTTCATTGCATTGCATTCCCTCACTCATGGGAGGGCATAGACAGAATCTTGTATATTATGGCTTCGTAGCTTCTTGCTGCACTAATCTCAGACTCCCTACAACCACGTTGAATCGGATTTTGGACAAAGTCCAGCATTTCCTCACGGTAGAAGATTCGGATAGTAAGTCGGTCTTCACGTCTCAATCGTAATAACAATTCTCAGGGGCTCACAGTAGAAAAACGCGCGGACCACGGCTAGCAGTTAGCTGTTGTCTGGGGAACTATTCAAGGACTCTCTTCCTATCTACATAGTTCTTTTTGGCCATCATTCCTGCATAGTCTAGGCAGTTAGGTTGCGGTCCCACGATCTCCTGAGGCTAGGGCATTGCCAGTACTCTCACTAGAACCAAACTTTACTAGTTTCAGTTGGTTTTTATGATCCATTTCACAACGTATTCCCGGTCCTCCATTCCGCTTTGGAGCAGTATCCGCAATATTGAGCATCATGTCTCTGGCCTTGTCATCCACAAGATGGGTTGTAGGTCTCCTACTGGTCTTGCCTCATATACCCCGAATTTTCGCTCGAGATCCCTGACTCCTTGCAGTTGGCTTGGGGATTAGTTTGCACATGCCATTCGAATTCCTTTTCTACCCTACTTGGCTTGGTTTTTGCCCACTTATAGGCCTACCCACGATCATGGCTTAGGGCACACAACAAGCCATTTAGTCAGGTCAGCTAAGACACGCCTAGCTGGGTCAGGTTGTTCCCGTTGTTTCTCTCCCTAGGGTTCTTCGGATAACTCTTGGCCGTAGCCATGACCACAAGTTGGTAAGGCTGATTAGTCAGCCTGCATTTGTGGGAGGGGCGGAGGCTCTTCATATACGAGCCACACCCTCACTTCCAGGCGTGTGTTTTCAGGTGCCCCACCCTCCCTCCCTTATCTTCTCATTTCCACAGGGTATGCCCACTTATAGGCCTACCCACGATCATGGCTTAGGGCACACAACAAGCCATTTAGTCAGGTCAGCTAAGACACGCCTAGCTGGGTCAGGTTGTTCCCGTTGTTTCTCTCCCTAGGGTTCTTCGGATAACTCTTGGCCGTAGCCATGACCACAAATATATCTATACTGCTACCCTTGTAATACCGGTCACGTGCAACTGGCGCCCCACTATACTGTTATGTGTTGCCTTCTCTGAGTTGCAGGTTAATAATTTGTAATTTTTAGTTATTTTATTTCAGTTTAAGTTATTTCCTTATCCACATTTGTTTGCAGAGCAGTTGCCATGCTCTTAAGCACATTTTACTGCCTTTTACATCCCTCTAGCCTTTTGAAGGACTATTTTAGAGCCATTTTAATGCAAAAAAGTGCCAATTTTAGTGCCCTAAATTAAAAAAAAATTCTTATTTTCAATTGTCGGGTGACATTTTACCATTTTTGGCGTATACAAACCCCTGCTGTGCCTGGGTGACAGGGGCATAAATCTCTCAAAATCCTCTGTTCTATTGCTGGGTGACATGAACCCCCTTTTGCCGTGAATGAACCCCTGCTGTGCCTGGGTGACAGGGGCCTAAATCTCTCAAAATCCTCTGTTCTATTGCTGGGTGACAAGAACCCCCTTTTGCTGTGAATGAACCCCTGCTGTGCCTGGGTGACAGGGGCCTAAATCTCTCAAAATCCTCTGTTCTATTGCTGGGTGACAAGAACCCTCTTTTGCCGTGAATGAACCCCTGCTGTGCCTGGGTGACAGGGGCCTAAATCTCTCAAAATCCTCTGTTCTATTGCTGGGTGACATGAACCCCCTTTTGCTGTGAATGAACCCCTGCTCTGCATTGCTGACAGGGGCCTAAATCTCTCAAAATCCTCTGTTCTATTGCTGGGTGACATGAACCCCCTTTTGCCGTGAATGAACCCCTGCTGTGCCTGGGTGACAGGGGCCTAAATCTCTCAAAATCCTCTGTTCTATTGCTGGGTGACAAGAACCCCCTTTTGCTGTGAATGAACCCCTGCTGTGCCTGGGTGACAGGGGCCTAAATCTCTCAAAATCCTCTGTTCTATTGCTGGGTGACAAGAACCCTCTTTTGCCGTGAATGAACCCCTGCTGTGCCTGGGTGACAGGGGCCTAAATCTCTCAAAATCCTCTGTTCTATTGCTGGGTGACATGAACCCCCTTTTGCTGTGAATGAACCCCTGCTCTGCATTGCTGACAGGGGCCTAAATCTCTCAAAATCCTCTGTTCTATTGCTGGGTGACATGAACCCCCTTTTGCCGTGAATGAACCCCTGCTCTGCATTGCTGACAGGGAACTAAATTTAGTGAAAACATCTGTTACTGATCGGAAGATGCGCGACTACAAGCGCACGCTGCTGATGGCATTCCCACCTGACAGCGGGGGCACAGTGGAAGCACAAGGCGAAGGCAGAGGAGGAGGAAGAGGTCGCCAACGCAGCTGGGGCACCGCCAGCACCTGAGAAGGCAGGGTTAGCATGGCCCAAATGTGGAAAAGCTTTGTCAGCCTTGGAGGTGCTGACCTGCCCTGCAGCCAGTGTATAGTGTGAACGTGTGTTTAGCACGGCAGAGAGCATTATCACAGGCCACAGCCAATGTGGACAAGCTTACATTTATTAAAATGAACCAGGCATGGATCCCACAGGACTTGTCCGTACCTTGTGCAGAATACACATTTATACCAGCCTCAACTATCCATTCTTGTACTCAAGTGCACTTATTCTTTGTTTTATTTTGTTATATGTCCCAATATTTTGGGGGATACCCCAATTTAAAAATAAAAAATAACACAAATCAGTGTTGGCTACCTATTCCTCCTTCACCGCCGCTTCCACGTCAACCTACACCGCCACATCCACCGCCTCCTCAACCTCCTACTCCTAGACCCAGATTGTTATTTTTAATATTTCTGTATTTTGTTATTTTAAGTCATTTCCCTATCCACATTTGTTTGCAGAACAGTTGCCATGCTCTTAAGCACATTTTGATTCCCTTTGCAGCCCTCTAGCCCTTTCCAGGACTTTTTTAGAGCCATTTTAGTGCCCAAAAGTTTGGGTCCCCATTTACTTCAATGGGGTTCGGGGTCAAGTTCGGGTCCCGAACCCGAACTTTTTTTTCAAGTTCGGCCGAACTCGTCGAACCCGAACATCCAGGTGTCTGCATAACTCTATTTGTATACTTTTTATTTTGACCCCTCCCCACTTCCCATCCCTTCTTTGTTTTTGCCTCCCTCTTATTTTTGATAGAGCTGCAATACCACACACAACCTGAGGTCAGTTGTGGTGCTGTTTTTGGAAGAAAACTGTAGTTTTTCTAATCCTGGATAACCCCTTTAAATAAGAAAAGTTTTAAATAAAATAAGTATTTACACATTTTCTTCAGTTCCCCCCTACATTTTACGAGTAAAATTCTGCTCAGGAATTACACTTGGAAATGTTCATTCTTTCAGTGGAATATTGAGTGGAATGCACTGCCAGCTATAGGTAATGGCAATGGCTGCGCTGGCCAAGCACCGACTAAATCAGTTGGGGCGGGACGCATTTGGAATTTCCAAACTGAATTTCTCCGCTTGGAAATTCCGTAGTGTGCATGGACCCGTAGTTGCCCCCATGTATCCTCCACCCCAAAATCTGAGCCCATTCCTAGTCGTGGGCCTATAGTTGGTGAGGGGGGGGGGGGGGGGGGGGGAGAAGCTGTTGTGTCTTTAGTTCAAAAATGTAATTTCTATTATTCTCTAGGGTTATTCCACTTCCCATTATACCCTTTGAATCAACTTTCATCTCCACTTTATTATTTGCCACTGAACTTGGAGATTATGTCTGCTAAATATTTATTTCATATGTTGTATGGTTCACACTCCAAATCACATTTTACTGTATTGGCATTCAATTCTGTCATTCACATGTTATACCATAGAAAACAGCTTTAATCCCAAATAGTTTTAAATTTACAATATGCTACTCTACCCAGGGAACACTGCGGTAAAGGTTAAAGAGGACCTTTCACTAGAATAGAAAATCTAAACTAAGTATACAGACATGAAGAGCGGCACCCAGGGATCTCCCTGCACTTACTATTATCCCTGGGCGCCGCTCCGTTCTCCCGATATAGGCTCCGGTATCTTCATATGTTCGGCTCCACCCAGTTGAACCTGCCGGCGTCTCCTTCTCCCATGCTGTAGCGCTGGCCAATCGCATCGCTCAGCTCATAGCCTGAGAGATTTTTTTTCACTCAGGCTATGAGCTGAGCGCTACAATTGGCCAGCGCTACAGCCTGGGAGAAAGAGACGCCGGCAGGTTCAACTGGGTGGAGCCGAACATATGAAGATACCGGAGGCTATACCGGGAGAACGGAGCGGCGCCCGGGGATAATAGTAAGTGCAGGGAGATCATTGGGCGCCGCTCTCCATGTCTGTATACTTAGTTTAGATTTTCTATTCTAGTGAAAGGTCCTCTTTAATTTCCTACATAACACAGATTTACCTGCAAATATACTCATATTTTACTTTCCATTATAGTCTATGGCAGGCATGCTCAACCTGCGGCCCTCCAGCTGTTGCAAAACTACAACTCCCAGCATTCCTGAACAGCATACAGCAGGGCATTGTGGGAGTTGTTTGGCTGTCTATCAGCATTGCGACCCCTCCTCTGTGATGGGCCTACCCATCATTTAACACTTAAACAGATACTTGTGATAAAAGAACTGGGCACTCTCAGGATATAGGGATCATACAGATATTTATTATGTATAAGACAATAAGAAAGGACAATAAAAAGAGAGAATATGGCCCTCCTATTGTACTAAACAGCACTACCTCACTAAACTAGCACTATGAATCTAGATAAGTACTAATAGCTTGTATGGCATATTCCTGAAATAAAACGGCAATAAAATGGTACAATCGATCGCTAAATCACAAATTATTCACACAATAAAAAATTATTCACACAATAAAAAACACATAAATAGCGTGGACGCTAAATGTTCACTGGGAAAACTCCAAATGTCACTGTTGCGAGTTATTCCCAAACTCACTGATAAAGTTCTGAAGCTCCAAAGTAACAATTATTAAAGGCACCGTGGCGTCCCGCTCTAGATTCAACCAGTAGCGTCCCACTGGGCGAATAGCATTCAAGTCTTGTTAAATCTCCTGCCAGCAAATATTCGATGAAAAAGATAGTCTTACCGGAAAAAAATTCTCACCACTTCGCTGCACACCGTCGCTCTGCTGGGTCGTGTTTTATAAATTACCTCCAGACTTTTTTGAGCGGTCAGGTTGTTGAAATCCCACGTAGGTAAAAGTTTGTCATGTGCAGCCCGGTCTCTGCTGTAGGCCGTCACAAATTTCTTATACTTTAACCTTATCGTGGTGTTGAGCGGTGTGGCACGTGGTTCCGGCACTATATGTTTGTCCTCACTCTTTCAAAGTTCAGAGTCCTGTTAGAGCTAGACGCGTTTCGGGGCTTAAGGTTGCCCCTTCCTCAGTAGCTACCAGTCCCCCTAAAAATGCTTCCTTTTATAGTCCTAGACTACTTCCTCAAAACCCGTCATGGATCCTGACCGGAATCGGGACCCACAGTTTACTGGAGCTAATATTCGCTCCTAGAACACCTGGAGCTTTTTTCTTTATTCTTCTAGCGTATTAAGTTTATAAGCATTAATATTCAATAACATACAGCCTGTTTATACAAAAATTATTAAAAACACATCAAAGCAATATCAGTTTTAAAAAAACGTGGGGGCAGATGCGTTTTTTGGTGCAATATAACCAGTAGAGAGAGACAAGTCAATTTTTAAAACTGATATTGCTTTGATGTGTTTTTAATAATTTTTGTATAAACAGGCTGTATGTTATTGAATACTAATGCTTATAAACTTAATACGCTAGAAGCATAAAGAAAAAAGCTCCAGGTGTTCTAGGAGCGAATATTAGCTCCAGTAAACTGTGGGTCCCGATTCCGGTCAGGATCCATGACGGGTTTTGAGGAAGTAGTCTAGGACTATAAAAGGAAGCATTTTTAGGGGGACTGGTAGCTACTGAGGAAGGGGCAACCTTAAGCCCCGAAACGCGTCTAGCTCTAACAGGACCCCGAACTTTGAAAGAGTGAGGACCAACATATAGTGCTGGAACCGCGTACCACACCGCTCAACACCACGATAAGGTTAAAGTATAAGAAATTTGTGACGGCCTACAGCAGAGACCGGGCTGCACATGCCAAACTTTTACCTACGTGGGATTTCAACAACCTGATCACTCAAAAAAGTCTGGAGGTAATTTATAAAACACGACCCAGCAGAGCGACGGTGTGCAGCGAAGTGGCGAGAATTTTTTTTCTGGTAAGACTATCATTTTCATTGAATATTTGCTGGCAGATTTAACAAGCCTTGAATGCTATTTGCCCAGTGGGACGCTACTGGTTGAATCTAGAGCGGGACGCCGCTACCTGTTTGTTGTGGGACTATCACGCCACGGTGCCTTTAATAATTGTTACTTTGGAGCTTCAGAACTTTATCAGTGAGTTTGGGAATAACTCGCAACAGTGACATTTGGAGTTTTCCCAGTGAACATTTAGCGTCCACGCTATTTATGTGTTTTTTATTGTGTGAATAATTTGTGATTTAGCGATCGATTGTACCATTTTATTGCCGTTTTATTTCAGGAATATGCCATACAAGCTATTAGTACTTATCTAGATTCATAGTGCTAGTTTAGTGAGGTAGTGCTGTTTAGTACAATAGGAGGGCCATATTCTCTCTTTTTATTGTCCTTTCTTATACATAATAAATATCTGTATGATCCCTAATATCCTGAGAGTGCCCAGTTCTTTTATCACAAGGTTTACATCATTTTAGTGGACTGGGTGAGTCCACTTTACTGAGTGCACCTCTGGTTGGTCTTTGTGTGTTCCTGTGCGCCTCATTTACTATTTTTATTGTACGACTTAAACAGATACTGTACACCGTCACTTTATCTATCAGGATACTATATGTAATATTATATTTATTTCACTTGTATGTTTTATATTTATGTAATGTTATTTATGAAATTAATATTTACAATATAGCACTTAGGCCTCTTTCACACTTGCGTTGTCCGGATCCGTTGTGTACTCCATTTGCCGGATCCGTAACACCGCAAGTGAACTGAAAGCATTTGAAGACGGATCCGTCTTCAAAATGCGTTCAGTGTTACTATGGCACCCAGGACGCTATTAAAGTCCTGGTTGCCATAGTAGTAGTGGGGAGCAGTATACTTACAGTCCGTGCGGCTCCCGGGGCGCTCCAGAATGACGTCAGAGCGCCCCATGCGCATGGATGACGTGATCCATGCGATCACGTCATCCATGCACGTTGGGCGCCCTGACGTCACTCTGAAGCGCCCCGGGAGCCGCACGGACGGTAAGTATACTGCTCCCCCGCTCCCCACTCCACTTTACCATGGCAAACAGGACTTTAGCGTCCTGGCAGCCCTGGTAACCATTCAGAAAAAGCTAAACGTCGGTAATGCGCCGAAACGACGTTTAGCTTAAGGCCGGATCCGGATTAATGCCTTTCAATGGGCATTAATTCCGGATCCGGCCTTGCGGCAAGTGTTCAGGATTTTTGACAGGAGCAAAAAGCGCAGCATGCTGCGGTATTTTCTCCGGCCAAAAAAACGTTCCGTTCCGGAACTGAAGACATCCTGAACAGATTTCTCTCCATTCAGAATGCATGGGGATAATCCTGATCAGGATTCTTCCGGCATAGAGCCCCGACGACGGAACTCTATGCCGGCACAGAACAACGCAAGTGTGAAAGAGCCCTAAGAATTGATTTTTGTTATAGGATATTCGCACATTGATATACTTTGTTATGGATTGACCATTTAGCAACCTTTCTGGACTATTTCCTTTATAGACTGGATTAATTAGACCATGGGGCACACTATACCACAAAAAAACGCATTGTCCCCCAAAAAAACGCATGGAAACCGCATATGCGTTTTTTTGGTTCCAGACCAGATTTTGGTGCTCTAGAGCAGATCCCTCACTCTATATCTGATCTTACATGTATCTTATCCACCATTCAACACTTGAACAGATGCACGGTCACCTTATTTATTAGTATACTATATGTAATATTATATTTATTTCACTTGTATGTTTTATACTTATGTAATGTTATCTATGAAATTAATATTCACAGTATAGCACTTAGAATCGATTTTTGTTACAGGATATCCGCACACTGATATATTTTGTTATGAATTAACCATTTAGAATCAGAATTAGCTTTATTCGCCAAACACGACACATTCGATCGTGCTCGGAATTGGGTTAGGCACAGGTACAGGCATAATACTATGGGGAGGGTGGATAGGGTTATGCAATGGGCACATCAGGGGCGAGGGATTATGGGCGGGAGATGGGGCGTGGTGAGTTCAGCAGTCTGACGGCCGTTAGGAAGAAAGTGTTCAGCCTCCGCGATGTCCTTGCAGGGATGGCCTGATACCTGTGGCCGGACTTTAGGCGTCTGAAGAGATGATGGCCCGGATGGGAGTGGTCATTGGATATTTTCAGAGCCCTGGAGCTCAGTCTGTTGGAGAAGATAGAGTCAAGGGGTGGTAGTGGCAGTCGATTAGTTCTCTCCGCCGAGCTGATGACCCTTTGTAGTTTGCGCTTGTCACTGGCTGATGAGCCGGCATACCAAACCAGAAGAGACGAGCACAGTACCGACTCAATGGTACAGGAGTAGAAGGATTTCAGTAGGTCCTGTGCCATGCCGAACTTCCTCAGTTGTCGAAGGAAGTAGAGCCGCTGGTGAGCATTCTTTATGATGGACGAGATGTTGGGACGCCAGGATAGGTCCTCAGAGATTGTCGTGCCTAGGAGACGGGCACTGGGTACCCTTGCGACTTCAGATCCGTTGATGTACGTCGGGGGGGAACTACCCTTCTCTTCCTGAAGTCAATGATCAGCTCGACCGTCTTTGTGGTGTTTAGGACCAGATTGTGCACGCCACACCAGTTGCTGACCCTTTCGATTTCCTTATGGTAGGCCTGCTCATCGCTGTCGCTAATTTAGCAACCTTTCTGGACTATTTCCTTTATAGACTAGACTAATTAGACCATGGGGCACAATATACTGCAAAAAACGCATCGTCCCCCAAAAAAACGCATGGAAACCGCATATGCATTTTTTGGTTCCAGGCCAGATTTTGGTGTTCCAGAGCAGATCCCTTACTCCAGATCTGATCTTACATGCATCTTAAAAGGGATATAAAAGGAATCACAGTAAGTTAGGATGTCACCACTGAGGAAGGGGAAAGGAGATCCCCGAAACGCGTTTGGCGCTTTTCAAAGACATCCCCAACAAGAGACCCCTACTGGAAGTTCGTCTATTAATATCCGGAGATATACAAAGGAATCTGAGCGCTCCAAAGATAAAGACCCGGAATTTCAGCCATTCAAACTGGTCAGTACAAGTATAAATTCACCTCTCGCGATATTACACCCTGATCATATAACCGGATCCGAGATTTGTGGATAACGATCGAGAGAGACCAGTGACGAACGAACCAGGTGGGACGCTAATCATTGAGAACCACGGGAATATGAATAAATACCGTGAGTAAAAATCAAAAGGATCGAATACTGGGACTGCAGGATAATCGACATTCACCTGTGAGTAAAAACTTGGTGTCCGATTGGATACTTTATCGAATATTTATATCGGACAATTCTGAATATTTGAAAAGGTGCCTTGCATGGTTTTTGCATGCTACATTGCATATAAGAAAGGAATGGCAATACTATTATAAGGAATAGACTGACACTTTTGGCTTGCGATATTTTTGCATATTCAGGACGTATGGTACCCTTCTTTTTTGAGTTTTTATTGCAGTTTTAGGTATTTTTAGGGATTGATATTGTTTCCGCTGCAGCGATTGTCATTTTAATATTGTATTGTAACATTGTATTTTAATATATTTTGCCAATTAAATATTGTGTAACAACACTTACTATTGCTCTATTTCCATGCGAGGGAGTGCCAGTCTCATACTACATAATATGTAGTTTTACAACAGCTGGAGGGCCGCAGGTTGAGCATGCCTGGTCTATGGGCATTCCATTGTGTCATTTCATAGAAACCAATGATAATCCCAATTTTAATAATCCCACTGAATTTGAAGAGTAAGCCTGCTAAAGATTTACTTGATATGTTAAATGGTTCAGACATAAAGTCACATTTTACTACCCATTATAGTCTATGGGCATTCCATTATGTCACTCACCTTTGCTTTCATTAGAAAAGTTATGATCCAAGGTAATTTTACAATATGCTACTCTACCCAGGGAACATCTGCGGTAAAGGTTAATTTCCTACATAGCACAGATTTACATGCAAATAAACTCATAGTTTACTTCCCATTATAGTCTATAGGCATTCCATTGTGTCATTCCGCTTGTCATTTCACAGAAACCAATGATAATCCCACTTAATCTCAATTTTAAATAAGCACATTGAATTTAAAGAGTATGTCTGCTAAAGATTTATTTGATGTGTCATATGGTTCTCGTCTCCATGGCCCATCTTTCTTCTCATTATACTCTATGGGCATTCCATTGTGCTATTCACCTGTCATTCCATAGAAACAAGAAAAATCCAAAGTTATTTCAATTGTAAAAGATGTTACTATACACGGGGAAGATCTGTGGTAAAGGATAAGTTGATATTTTTTTAAGATTTGCCTACAAATTATCTGATACTTTGCTTCCCATTATACTCTATGGGCATTCCGTTTGGCTTCATTATAGTCTATGGGCATTCTCTTCCCCTGTCAAAGTCTATGAGCATTCCATTTAGTATGCCCCTATCCTGACATGGGAATACCCCTTTAAGTAATATAAAACATTTTTTATTGCTTAGTGAACGTCATAACGGGGGAAAAAAATCACAATGTGCCATTAAAAAATACTTGTCCTGCAAAAATAAACCCTCAATATATATATATATATATATATATATATATATATATATATATATATATATATATATATGTGTATATTTGCATTAATACATCTACAATATTGATCCAGAAAGTGTTTACTTCATCTCTGTATATTAAAGCCTTGTATAATATTTCATTATTTAATGTGATTTGGGTTTTAGAAACTTCTATATTCAGATAATTTGTGCCCTAGTGTAAAAGAAAACCATTGACAAGTACAAATATGCTGGAAAAATAGACTTTCACATAATGACCCATAAGTGTCCCTCTTTGTCCAAAAAGTCGGGAGGTATGTATGCTGTTAATTAACCGGGCGGCAGCGATAATGAGAAATGTGCCTCATGTCTCCATCCTCCAGTTTAGCCTGCTCTGTGGGGAGAGGAGTAGAATGGAGACTTCTATGGGCAGGTCCTTCCCTCAGCATCCTCACTACTGAACTGAACTGTGTAGGGAGGACGTGCCAGCGACAACTCCAGTCTAGACCCTGCTAACATGGCGGCGGCGGCGGCGGCGGCACAAGAGGCAGAAATCACCGGCCACACGGACGCCAGCGCGCGCGGCCTGCGGGGAGCACGTGACCGTTGCGTCTTCCTGAGACGCACTTTCCTTCCAGGGCCCGTAAGCCTTTAGAGACGCCCTGTAACCGCTCCGCCTGCCGCCCTCCTGCGTCACGTCCGGTGAGGGGTCGGCCGGTTGCCCATGCGATTCGTGGAGCGGTGTAGGCGGGCTCTTCAAGGAGGAAGTGACGAGAATTGGAGCCTGTATTCCAGCGAGCTAGAGATGGCGGATGGTGGCAGGTCGTATATTGGTAAGTTTATGAGTTCCGTGTCTCGGACTGAGGTAATTCCTCTGAGTATGGTTATCGAGCCGTGTAGGATGGAGGGACCGTGTCATGAGCAGAGGCTTACCCTCTGTGTACGTAGGCACACTCGGGGACCCGGCCTGTAGGGAGGCTACTGCTGAGGGACTGCTCTGGAGCCATTGTATGGGCCGTCATCAGGGTTGGGACTGTTCTCTGGAGCCATTGTATGGGCCGTCATCAGGGTTGGTACTGCTGAGGGACTGTTCTCTGGAGCCATTGTATGGGCCGTCATTAGGGAGGCTACTGCTGAGGGACTGTACTCTGGTGCCATTGTATGGGCCGTCATCAGGGTTGGTACTGCTGAGGGACTGTTCTCTGGAGCCATTGTATGGGCCGTCATTAGGGAGGCTACTGCTGAGGGACTGTTCTCTGGAGCCATTGTATGGGCCGTCATCAGGGTTGGTACTGCTGAGGGACTGTTCTCTGGAGCCATTGTATGGGCCGTCATTAGGGAGGCTACTGCTGAGGGACTGTACTCTGGTGCCATTGTATGGGATGACATCAGGGTTGGTACTGCTGAGGGACTGTGCTCTGGTGCCGTTGTATGATGGAGGGGGGAGGGAATGTACATACCACACAATGGGGAGGGGTACACACAGTCACCATCCTTACCCTGGCACACATTCAGGGTCCCTAGAAAGTGGCTACCGGACGGTGCCTGTTTTTTCTGTGTCTTCCCCCCCCCCCCCCCCCCGATGTTATCGATTAATCCCAGTGTGAACCTGTCCATACGCGTTAGATGGACTGACCGACCATCTAAAGTGTCTGGGGGCTTTCCGATGTCAGGATCAGACATGTTGGGAGAGTAGTTTGACTTCACATGTATTTGGGGGTGATTGCTGTCCAATAGCGGTCATTAATGGAAAGGCTGGCCACCATTTTAAAGGGTTTATCCAGAAGCCTCTGGAAGTAACATAGTAACATAGTACATAAGGCCGAAAAAAGACATTTGTCCATCCAGTTCGGCCTGTTATCCTGCAAGTTGATCCAGAGGAAGGCAAAGAAACCCTGTGAGGTAGAAGCCAATTTTCCCCACTCCAATCAGGCAATCAGAATAACTCCCTGGATCAACGACCCCTCTCTAGTAGCTATAGCCTGTAATATTATTACACTCCAGAAATACGTCCAGGCCCCTCTTGAATTCCTTTATTGTACTCCCCATCACCACCTCCTCAGGCAGAGAGTTCCATAGTCTCATTGCTCTTACAGTAAAGAATCCTTTTCTATGTTTGTGTACAAACCTTCTTTCCTCCAGACGCAGAGGATGTCCCCTCGTCACAGTCCTGGGGATAAATAGATGATGGGAGAGATCTCTGTACTGACCCCTGATATATTTATACATAGTAATTAGATCTCCCCTCAGTCGTCTTTTTTCTAACGTGAATAACCCTAATTTTTATAATCTTTCAGGGTACTGTAGTTGCCCCATTCCAGTTATTACTTTAGTTGCCCTCCTCTGGACCTTCTCCAGCTCTGCTATGTCTGCCTTGTTTACAGGAGCCCAGAACTGTACACAGTACTCCATGTGTGGTCTGACTAATGATTTGTAAAGTGGCAGGACTATGTTCTCATCACGGGCATCTATGCCCCGTCTGATGCAACCCATTATCTTATTGGCCTTGGCAGCAGCTGCCTGACGTTCTTAGATCTCCTCCATTACCCGCTCTGCTACTTGTTGCCCTCCTAAATGATTGGGTTAGGGGCAGGACTTTTATGATCTTCCCAGCGTCCTCCTGCTGTGCCGCGTCTCCTCTCTAAGATACCACATTATTGCTTTGGATCCACCTACTAAAACAAGATGTCAACATGGCTGGGGATCATGTGACCACTAGGGGCGATCATAGGATGTCAGTACTGCCCCATTAGATGATGGCGACAATTTGACACGAATGGGTGGTGAGGTGCAGCCGGTGGTCCTTTCAGTCATCTGATACAACGTCACGTCATCAGCCGCGGAAAGAAGCAACCTCTGTGTCACGTGGCCTTGGTGACGTCTGCATGGCGTTTAAATGTTCTGTTCGTGTGAGTTGCCTCTAGTTTTCCCTCACAACCCAAAACTAGTAGGTTGTGTCTGAGATGGCAAGTTTAGTGTGAACCCCATTAGAGTTGTTGCGATACCAAATTTTTTATTTGATTTCAATACCATAAAAAAGTATTGTGATACTCTATACCATTCGATACCACGCGAAAAAAAGAAACCAAAAAAGCTACGTGCAGTCCGCATTTAAAAAAAATGGCGAATCGCGACTTTTTTAATATATTTTTCTTCTGTTCAGGCGTTCACCGCAAAGATTTTTTTTCTATTTTAATAGTTTGTACTTGGCGATATGTAATATGCTTATTTATTGTTTATATATTTTATATGTAATTTATACTTAATACTTTGGTGTGTTTTTACTTTTTATTTAAGAACTATTTCCCCCCTTAAAGGCTAGAACCTGGGATTTTTTTATCCCTTGTCCTATTCACCCTGATGGAGCTCTATTTGGGTGAATAGGACCTCACACTCTCCCTGCTGCCCTGTGCATAGTACACACAGCAGCAGGGAGCCGACCATGGCAGCCAGGGCTACCGATCAGAGCCCCACTTACACTGCTGGGGCTCCGATCAGAAGCTGCCACTGCACCACCAATGAGAGGAGGTGAGGGGACTCTGTCGCCACTGCCACCAATGATTATAATACTGAGGGGGGGAGGGGGCACTGTACCACCAATGATAATTAACCTCTAATACAGGAGGCGGGTACTGGCAGCAAATCAGCGGCAGTTAACCCCTCCGGTTCCGCACCTGAGGGGTTAATTGCCGCTGATCGCAGCTCCCTGTCAGAGGCAGGGTGCCGCTATGCGATTCTGCTGCTGGCACCTGCCTCCTGTATTAAACGTTAAAACTACCTTTCGTGGGTTCGGACTTAGTTAAGTTAGCAGGACATGTAGAGCGGTGCCCAGGGATCTCCCTGCACCTACTATTAATCCTGGGCGCCGCTCCGTTTGCCCGCTGTGCCCCAGTTAGTCTCCTGCTCCATATGCTAATTACTACTATCGGAGCAATGGGGAGGAGACATCAACTCCGAGAAGGAACGCCCAGGGAGAGAAACTGATGTCTCCTCCCCATCGCTCCGATAGTAGTAATTAGCATACGGACCAGGAGACTAACTGGGGCACAGCAGGCGAACAAAGCGGCTCTCAGGAATAATAGTAGGTGCAGGGAGATCCCTGGGCGCCGCTCTACATGTCCTGCTAACTTAACTAAGTTCGAACCCATAAAAATGGTCGTCCTATCATTGGTGGCGCAGTGCACTCTCTCTCCGTTCATTGGTGGCAGCACAGGGGGAGGGAGAGAGTGACTCCTTCTCCCCTGTGCTGCTGAGGGAACATGAGCGCGCTGACAGCAGCGCACTCATGTTATGTGATACTAGACTGCGCAGCAGCGTAGGCCAGTATCGAAAAAATGGAAATCCCGGTATCGTATCGATACCGGGACAAAAGTATCGATTGGGTCAGTGACAGCCAGGCTTTCTATAGAGAAGGCAGGGGAGGTTTTTCACTGTCCATTTCTCAACAAGTTCTGTTCATAGAGATCACATAGTGGAATTGCCACTTCTTGCTCCGGTCCCAGAGGTCGTGTGATTGCCGGCAGTCTGCGCAAGCTGCTGGGTCTTATCAGACCCAGATCAGCTGTGCATTGAGGTCGTACAGCCCTGTACCACCTCTCTGGGGGTTTTATTCCCCCAGTAACTGAGGTACTAGTTACAGGTGAAATCGGCAATAAAAAATAAATTCTTGATAGTCTTGTTTGACTTTGAGGACACAGTGTATAATTTAAAAAAAATAGAAAATACCACTACCCCCTGCTCCACCATTGCCAAACACACGTTTGCCCATTTTGTCCCAAGAAAAGTAGGGTAGAAAAGATAGGTCATGTGGAGCTTTAACCTGGCAGTCCCTGTCTCTGACTCATTCGATAATGCTGTGGTTTTGAGGTGGGGTTGTGGCCTTCTGGGAAGGGACATACAGCTTCTGTTCATAATTGCCTGCTAGGAAGGGTCTTTTCTACACAAATGATGACGGATTGACATATATTGGAGTCTGGTGTGTATGGCTGCAGACTGTCGAATACTGTATATTCGTCCCTCTAACAAAGCCTAAGGGAATATGCACATGGTGCGTAATGCACGCCGATACTGTAGTAGCTAAGTAGATGAGATTTTCATCTCGGTTACACCGCAATACCCTGCACATCCATTTTATGTTACTGTATCATCGCATATTAAGGCTAGAATTGACAAAAACAACAACGTCCCAACAGACTACGAAGAAATATGACAGAGGTACAGCACACCCATTGCCAGTTCAGGACTTGCATAATATATTCCCAAGATAACTAATCACAATGGTAATTTGCTGTAGGATGTATACAGAACAATTAGATCCCAACCATAAAGTCCCATAAGGAGCTGATCTGCGGCAGCCTGTCCATTAGAACGAAATAATACACTGTAAGACCATTCAGGTAGATGCACAAGGCAGTGAAGTTTGTGGATTTTCATGCTGTTTTTGCTGTGTGAATTTTGTAGCAAATTTGCCCCAGATTTCACCCTTTTCATTGCCTCTAAATTTAAAGCTTAACCACTTCCCGACCATCCCCGTGGCCATCGGGACTTTAACCACCTCAGCCCCCAGTGCTTAAACACCCTGAAAGACCAGGCCACTTTTTACACTTCTGACCTACACTACTTTCACCATTTATTGCTCGGTCATGCAACTTACCACCCAAATGAATTTTACCTCCTTTTCTTCTCACTAATAGAGCTTTCATTTGGTGGTATTTCTTTGCTGCTGACATTTTTACTTTTCTTGTTATTAATCGAAATGTAACGATTTTTTTGCAAAAAAATGACATTTTTCACTTACAGCTGTAAAATTTTGCAAAAAAAACGACATCCATATATAAATTTTGCTCTAAATTTATTGTTCTACATGTCTTTGATAAAAAAAAAAATGTTTGGGTAAAGGTTATAGCGTTTACAAACTATGGTACAAAAATGTGAATTTCCGCTTTTTGAAGCAGCTCTGACTTTCTGAGCACCTGTCATGTTTCCTGAGGTTCTACAATGCCCAGACAGTACAAACACCCCACAAATGACCCCATTTCGGAAAGTACACACCCTAAGGTATTCGCTGATGGGCATAGTGAGTTCATAGAACTTTTTATTTTTTGTCACAAGTTAGCGGAAAATGATGATTTATTTTTTTTTTTCTTACAAAGTTTTATATTCCACTAACTTGTGACAAAAAATAAAAAGTTCTATGAACTCACTATGCCCATCACGAAATACCTTGGGGTCTCTTCTTTCCAAAATGGGGTCACTTGTGGGGTAGTTATACTGCCCTGGCATTCTAGGGGCCCAAATGTGTGGTAAGGAGTTTGAAATCAAATTCTCTAAAAAAAATGACCAGTGAAATCCGAAAGGTGCTCTTTGGAATATGGGCCCCTTTGCCCACCTAGGCTGCAAAAAAGTGTCACACATGTGGTATCTCCGTATTCAGGAGAAGTTGAGGAATGTGTTTTGGGGTGTCTTTTTACATATACCCATGCTGGGTGAGATAAATATCTTGGTCAAATGCCAACTTTGTATAAAAAAATTGGAAAAGTTGTCTTTTGCCAAGATATTTCTCTCACCCAGCATGGGTATATGTAAAATGACACCCCAAAACACATTCCCCAACTTCTCCTGAGTACGGCGATACCAGATGTGTGACACTTTTTTGCAGCCTAGGTGGGCAAAGGTGCCCAAATTCCTTTTAGGAGGGTATTTTTAGACATTTGGATACCAGACTTCTTCTCACGCTTTGGGGCCCCTAGAATGCCAGGGCAGTATAAATACTAGGGATCGACCGATTATTGGTTTGGCCGATATTATCGGCAGATATTGAGGATTTTGAACGTTATCGGTATCGGCATCTATTTTGCCGATATACCGATAACGTATGGGGAACACAGAACGCGCTGCTCTCAGCGCGTTCTGTGTTCCCTCCGCAGCACAGGGGAGAAGGAAGCAGTGTCTCCCTCCCCCTGTGCTGCTGCTGCCGCCAATAGCAGGAGAGGAGACAAGAGGAGGGGAGGGGCTGTGGCCGCTGCGCCACCAATGAAGATAAGCCTTTCATTCATATACAGGAGGCGGGAGCTGGCTGCAGAATCACATAGCCGCCTCCCGACCTCTATGAGCGATAGCTGCGGTCCGCGGTAGTTAACTCCTCAGGTGCCGCGGATCGCAGCCACCGCTCATAGAGGTCGGGAGCCGACTATGTGATTCTGCAGCCAGCTCCCACCTCCTGTATATGAATGAATGAAAGACTCCTCTTCATTGGTGGCGCAGTGCGCCCCCCCCGAGCCCCCCAGTATTAATCATTGGTGGCGCAGTGCGCCCCCCACCCCAATGCCGGCCAATAGTAAAAACATTGGTGGCGCAGTGCGCCCCTCCCCCCCACCCAGTATTACTCATTGGTGGCAGTGGCCACAGGATCCCCTCTCCCCTCCTCCTCCGATCGGAGCCCCAGCAGTGTAAGCCTGGGGCTCCGATCGGTTACCATGGCAGCCAGGACGCTATTGAAGCCCTGGCTGCCATGATAAGCTCCATGCTGCTGTGTGCACAAAGCACAGAGCAGCAGGGACAGTGTGAGCTCCTATTCACCCTGATAGAGATCTATCAGGGGGAATAGGACAAGGGTTCTAGTCCCTAAGGGGGCTAAAAGTTAGTAAAAAAAAAAAAAATACAAAAATATTAAGTATAAATGAAAAAGATTTATAAAAAAAAAAAATACACATTAACAATAAACCAAAATACACATTAACAATAAACATATTAATTTTCAGCAGATTTGTGTATGAATTTTTTTTTTTTCTCAAAAATGAAAATTCCCAGAATATCGGTATAAATTATCGGCTATCGGCCTGAAAGTTCACAAATTATCGGTATCGGCCCTAAAAAATCAATATCGGTCGATCCCTAATAAATACCCCACATGTGACCCCATTTTGGAAAGAAGACACCCCAAGGTATTCAATGAGGGGCATGGCGAGTTCATCGAATTTTTTTTTTTTTGGCACAAGTTAGCGGAAATTGATATTTTTTTCTCACAAAGTCTCCCTTTCCGCTAACTTGGGACAAAAATTTCAATCTTTCATGGACTCAATATGCCCCTCACGGAATACCTGGGGGTGTCTTCTTTCCGAAATGGGGTCACATGTGGGGTATTTATACTGCCCTGGCATTCTAGGGGACCTAAAGCGTGAGAATAAGTCTGGAATATAAATGTCTAAAAAATTTTACGCATTTGGATTCCGTGAGGGGTATGGTGAGTTCATGTGAGATTTTAGTTTTTGACACAAGTTAGTGGAATATGAGACTTTGTAAGAAAAAAAAATAATAATTCCGCTAACTTGGGCCAAAAAAATGTCTGAATGGAGCCTTACAGAGGGTGATCAATGACAGGGGGGTGATCAATGAGTCTATATGGGGTGATCACCCCCCTGTCATTGATCACCCCCCTATAAGGCTCCATTCAGATGTCCGTATGTGTTTTGCGGATCCGATCCATGTATCCGTGGATCCGTAAAAATCATACGGACATCTGAATGCAGCATGACAGGGGGGGGGTGATCAATGACAGGGGGGTGATCAGGGAGTCTATATGGGGTGATCACCCCCCCTGGAAGGCTCCAGGGAGACGCCTGTATGTGTTTTGCGGATCCGATCCATCTATCAGTGGATCCGTAAAAATCATGCGGACATCTGAATGGAGCTTTACAGGGGGGTGATCAATGACAGGGGTGTAATCAATGACAGGGGGGTGATCAGGGAGTCTATATGGGGTGATCAGGGGCTAATAAGGGGTTAATAAGTGACGGGGGGGGGGGGGTGTAGTGTAGTGGTGCTTGGTGCTACATATTACTGAGCTACCTGTGTCCTCTGGTGGTCGATCCAAACAAAGGGGACCACCAGAGGACCAGGTAGCAGGTATATTAGACGCTGTTATCAAAACAGCGTCTAATATACCTGTTAGGGGTTAAAAAAAACACATCTCCAGCCTGCCAGCGAACGATCGCCGCTGGCAGGCTGGAGATCAACTCTCTTACCTTCCGTTCCTGTGAGCGCGCGCGCCTGTGTGCGCGCGTTCACAGGAAATCTCGCGTCTCGCGAGATGACGCGTAGATGCGTGATTGTGCGCAGCGCTGCCACCTCCGGAACGCGATCCTGCGTTAGGCGGTCCGGAGGTGGTTAAAGGGATTCTTTCACCTCCCCTAACCCAAAATCGGATTTTAAAGCAGTCATGCAGCACAGCTTACCTTGAATCGGCTGTTCTCTTCTATCTTGTAATCCGTCCAGTAGTTTATGATAAAAACGACTTTTATGATTATGCTAATTAGCCCTGGAGGTGCCCAGAGGGGCGTTTTATTCCTTAGTGTGCCCAGTAACGCCCCTCTTACAGTGCCCAGAACGCCTTCCTTCCGACTGCCTAACCGCCCACAGCCTCTCATCCCTCTCCTCCCCCTCCCTCACGGCTCTCGCGCAGGCGCAGTACCCACTGAGGGCTGCGCCAGTGCGATTTGCTGGAGACTGAGGGAAGAGCGAGCATCGGACGTCACTGGGCTCGGTGCATGCCCAGTGACGAGGATGAAGCTCCTGCCCTCAGTCTCCTGCAGATCGCACTGGCGCAGCCGTCAGTGGGTACTGCGCCTGCGCAAGAGTTCGTTCGGCCGTGAGGGAGGGATGCGAGGCTGTGGGCGGTTAGGCAGACGGAAGGAAGGCGTTCTGGGCACTGTAAGAGGGGCGTTACTGGGCACACAAAGGGGAACATAACGCCCCTCTGGCACCTTCAGGGCTAATTAGCATAATCATAAAAGTCGTTTTTATCAGAAACTACTGGACGGATTACAAGATAGAAGAGCACAGCCGATTCAAGGTAAGCTGTGCTGCATGACTGCTTTAAAATCCGATTTTGGGTTAGGGGAGGTGACAGAATCCCTTTAAATATGGTACTCGCTCGTGGGCGCCATAGCCGCTGGGTGCCTGCTGTTTTAAAGGGGTTATCCAATCCTATAAAAAGCCCCCCAGTATGCTGCCCCCTCCCCACTGAATAGTCTTACCTGGGTCACTGCTCCCTGCACCGCTCCTGGTCCCCGCTCCGCCACTGCTGCTCCTCCCCATGCACGGATGAAAACATCTGGTGTCGGAGGGGAGCAGCCAATGGTAGGCGGTGACGGGGACGAGCCTCCCTAGCATCGCGGGTGACGCTAGGGGTTCTCGTCCCCATCACCGCCTGCCCCCCCCCCCCCCCCCCCCCTTCGACACCGGATGTAATCATCTGCGCACAGGGAGAAGCAGCAACGTTGCGGGTACCCAGGTAAGTATATTCAGTGTGGGGGGGCCTGGCATATTGGGGGGGCTTTTTATAGGATTGGATAACCCCTTTAATGCCATTGACGATAATGTCGATTGCAAACATTAGATTCTGTGGTCATCTGGCATCCTGCCATGCACCAGCTCCGCCCTGGAGAGGATCAGAGAATCCAGATGCAGTGTGCGGCAGCCTCTGTCCTCCTGAATCACAAGAGACTGTAACACATTAGTCTCTATGGAAAGCCTGCCTGTGGCAGATCTCCATAGGAACATAGGGGAGATTTATCAAACGGGTGTAAAGTAGAACTGGCTCAGTTGCCCATAGCAACCAATCAGATCCCGCCTTTTATTTTTCACAGCGCCTTTGGAAAATGAAAGGTGGAATCTGGTTGTTATAGGCAACTAAGCCAGTTCTGCTTTACACCAGTTTGATAACTCTTCCCCGTAGTGTATTTATTTTATACACTTCTATAGTTACTATATTCTATATACACCAATATATGACTCACAGAAGTGAGTACTCGTGCCAAGCCTACACGTAAGATGAAACACCAAAGAAAAAAAGGGCCAGCACAGAAATGAATATATAATTAATCTTTATTATGGTCTCAAACCGGGACCGGAGGTAAAAATACAGATAAAATACAATTCTATGATGGATGGGAGACACACAGGAAGAAAAAGACCAACACCACTGGTAATGAGCATATAAATAAAATATATATATGTCAATTAGATATCAAAGCAGATGGAATCATATAGATATACATAGTGTATAGATGAATAAAAAAGCCAGATATCTAAAGAACAGGCAGTCATGGATAATACAAACGGATGAAAAATCCAAAAGACAGTACAGGGATAGATAAAGTGCAAAGTGCCAAAATGCACTTTATCTATCCCTGTACTGTCTTTTAATTATTTTAATTAAAAGGTTACTTACTTCATTGGTGGCGCAGTTCGCCCCTCCCCACGGTACTAAAAACATTGTTGGTGCAGTGCGCCAACCCCCCAGTATTAGTCATTGGTGGCCACAAGGTCCCCTCCCCCTCATTGGTGGCAGTGGCACCTTTTGATCGGAGCCCCAGCAGTGTATTGGTGTATAGTGATTGGTTACCATGGCAGCCAGGATTCTACTGAAGCCCTGGCTGTCATGGTCAGCTCCCTGTTTCTGTGTGCACTATGCGGGTTCAGACCTGAACGTATGCTCTGTAAAACGTACAATCGCGCGTCGGACAGAAGCGAACGCCCATTGTCGCGCGTTCCCGGAAGTCTATGTACGGGAACGCGCGACACTACGCCCCAAAGAAGCTCCTGAACTTCTTGGGGCGTCGGGCGTTTTACAGCGCGATCGTACGCGCTGTAAAACGCCCAGGTGAGAACCATGCTGATAGGGAGGCATTGGTTTCTCCTTGTTGAGCGTTTTACAGCGCGTAGGAACGCGCTGTAAAACGCTCAGATCTGAACCGGCTGTAATAGAGCTCTATCAGGGTGAATAGGACAAAGGGATGAAAAAATCCCAGGTTCTAGCCCCTAAGGGGGGAAATAGTTATTAAATAAAAAGTTAAAATATAAAATATATAAACATCACATATTGCCAAGCCCAAAAAAGTGCGAACTATTTAAAATATAAAAAAATATCTCCTATGCGGTGAACGCTGCTTTTTTGGTGGTTTATTTTATTTTGGTATCTAGTATTGAAATACTTTTTTATGGTATCGAAAGCGAATCAAAATTTTGGTATCGCAACAACCCTAGTTCCGCCATGCAAAAATATTATATATAATTTTTATTTTTATCGCTGTAATTGTAGTGACCCAGAGAATAAAGTTATCATGTTATTTATGTCCTCCCAGAAAGTTAACTTGCCGATTTTCACTTTTTTTTTATGTTTACTCCAAAATGACACCATTATAAACTATAACTTGTCCTGCAAAAAACAAGCCCCCATACGGCTACATATAGCTATCAGAAGGCATTGAGAAAATGAAAAAAATTAATTGCTTGGTCAATAAGGCCCACTACAGGCTGGTCTCGAAGGGGTTAAAAGTGGTTGCTACGTGAACGTTTATGACATAGGGTTCTATCACCCAAGACTCCACAGTTGTCATCCTCCCGGCCGCTCTGTGGTGTCACCTTCTTGGCTGCAGCGATGAGGTTCTCTTCTACAGCTCGCTGAGGTGGGTGAGCATACATTCACTACTATCACGAATACCTACTTTAGTCAGGCGGTCCTGTTCTAATGTTCTGTGACATCTATTTGACTTGATGTGAAAACTGAAACATCCTGGACCACAGCCGGATGATAAAGCAGCTCGTGTATAGAAGCTGATATGCGCATTACTAGTTTCCTTAAAACCCTTTATGTAACGCTGCCTACTTTCCCAGATAAAGCCTCGGTGCTGAGTCAGTGCCAGTGTCACCTAGCTGCCCTCTAACTGCTTCTAGCTATCCATGCTGCAGATACTAATTTATAGGCCATCATTCTATTATTTACTAGATTTTAAGGTCAGACAGATAATTTCAGATATACAATGCATTTCACATTTTATATTTGCAAATGTATTAAAAAGGAAACATTAAACATTCAGCTGCTCATACGAATTCAGATCTTTTACTAAGACACTTGACATTTAGCTCTTCATCATCTTTGAGATGTTTCTACACCTTGGAGTCCACCTGGACTGGACATGATTTGGACGCATCCCAGTCTCTGTGAGAAAGTACGTAGACATCAGTGACCAATGTCAGTTCCCCTCATGAAAGTGATGACAGCACTCTTCTGGTAAATGGATGATGGTGGCAGTAGTGATGAGTGGAGAGCACCCCGGGAGATCTGATAAAATAACCAGGGCTGGTGATGTGGTGCTGTAGTATAGACCTAGTGGACACGTGAAAGTGCACAATGTTTATAATGCTGGTGAATTCAGTTTTTGTGCAGATCTTTCTTATAATTAGCATTTTTATTTTTGCTTTTTGAGCACACAATCAACACATACTCAGACCAGCCATATAGTTGTAAAAATCTGCAGCTTTCCAGACCTTTTTCTGCTTTTGTGTGACATTTTGGCATGGTTCACATGTACTGTAGCTACTATGCTTTGCATGTGCTCTCCCCCCATACAATATCTGTTCAATGTCTGCATTGCATAAATAGCTGAGGGCTTGCTGGGCTTTGTAGTGCACTTAAGGCCACAGGTTGCTTCTTTAACATTAGCTTATTGTATGATGCGAACACAAAGCATCACCTACCTCAGGCAGTAACAGTGACAACCCCATGACAGCAGCTAGGGCCCACACAGCACACAGGGTGATGCACTGCAGGTAGTCACCAGCCCCACTAATGTACAGCAAGCCACACTAACCTGAAACCACTACACTTCCTGGCTGTGCTAAGCCCCGCCCAAAATCCATATATAGCTAATCAGCATTTGTATTACCACTAACCAATCAGCGGGTCTGTTATGGCTGCTCTCACATGAGGTATATATGAGAGAAGCACTGGGATTGGCTGGGAGCAGCTGCCTAAGGGATTGTCATACTGCTATGGAGAGTGCTGGCTCCTGCAGTGATCTGGGGCTCTATCAGTTCCTACTGCCTGAACCTGGATTATTGGTGCAGGGGCAGGGACTGAACAAACCTACTGCGATGGTACAGCATTCCAGAAGAAAGTCTAGAGATACGCATGAAACTTTTTTGAGAGGGGTGGGGTCATGGGGAAGAAGTGAGGAGAATGCAGCCGCTGCGCGAACAGAGATGTAAGCAGGTGGCAGGACGTGGACATTTTAGAAGCGGTCAGCACACATGTGACCGTTGCTATGACATCATTAAATACCGCGGTTATTAGAAAAGGGTGATATTGCCATTTCTTAATACCGCTGTATGTCGTGGACACTGGTATATCACTCAACCCTAGTCCAGAACTAGGTTCCCTCTTAGAGAAGGCGGCAGATAAGAAAAAGAGATTTCCAGGGTTTTTCCCTAGTGCTACCTCGACTCTATTTTCTAGATACAGACGGGCCTTTTGTTCATCAGTTAGATTTCAGAATAGGGGACAAATTAACGATAAAAGCTAGATCCCTAGATCAGGGGGGTCGGGAGGAAAGCGCTTCCTGTTTGGTGGTTCCTCCTCCCAGCCTAAGAAGCCATCACAAAAATGACACCAGAAGTTTGGTGGGAGGAAGGCTAAAATCCTTTCTTCCAGCATGGGAGAAGGTGGCAGGAGATTGGGTCAGGAAGATCATAAGAGAAGTTAGAATTTTGTGCAAATCCTCCCCAAAGGTTTGTAGTCACTCACAACGCAAAGTTTAGTTATGGAGACAGAAGTAATGAAGCTGTTAGAGAAGCGGGTGTTAAAGGGTTTCTATCACTTCATATGACATAATTAGCTGGCAGACACTAGCGATCCGCTAGTGTCTGCTCTGGCCAACCATCCTACTATAATCACTTGTGGGGCAGCGGTTTAGCTAAAAAAACTAACTTTTATAAATATGCTAATGAGCCTCTAGGTGCTATGTGGGCGTCATTAGCACCTAGAGGCTCCGTCTACCTTCATACACAGCGGCCGCCCAGCACGTCCCTCCAGCCCGCCCATGTCCTCCTCCGTGTGACGCAGCGGCCGAATTCTCGCGCATGCGCCGTGCGCGGCTGTATTCGGCGCATTAGAGATGTCTGAGCTCGGAGCGGTCAGACATTCAATGCGCATGCGCCGCTGTATTCGGCGCATGCGCATTGAATGTCTGACCGCTCCGAGCTCAGACATCTCTAATGCGCCGAATACAGCCGCGCACGGCGCATGCGCGAGAATTCGGCCGCTGCGTCACAGGGAGGAGGACATGGGCTGGCTGGAGGGACGCGCTGGGCGGCGGCTGTGTATGAAGGTAGACGGAGCCTCTAGGTGCTAATGACGCCCACATAGCACCTAGAGGCTCATTAGCATATTTATAAAAGTTAGTTTTTTAGCAAAACCGCTGCCCCACAAGTGATTATAGTAGGATGGTTGGCCAGAGCAGACACTAGCAGATCGCTAGTGTCTGCCAGCTAATTATGTCATATGAAGTGATAGAAACCCTTTAATACCAGTCCCAGTGGCGGAACAAGAGAAGGGGTTCTACTCTCACTTTTTCTAGTGAAGAAACCAGACAACTCCTTTCGTACAATTATAAATCTGAAACATCTGTGAACGCGCCCTCACAGGATCGCGAGGTAAACAAGTTGATCTACAGCCTGCCAGCGGCGATCATTCGCTGGCAGGCTGTAGATGCGTTTTTTTTTTTTGTTTTTTTACATCAGAAAGGTATATTAGACGCTGTTTTGTTAACAGCGTCTGATATACCTGGTCCTCTGGTGGTCCCTTTTGCTTGGATCGACCACCAGAGGACACAGGCAGCTCTGTAAGTAGCACCACACTACACTACCCCCCCCCCCCCCCCCCTTCTCACTTATTAACCCCGATCAACCCATATAAACTCCCTGATCACCCCCCCTGTAAGGCTCCATTCAGATGTCCGTATGTGTTTTGCGGATCCACGGATCCGCAAAAAACGGACACTGGCAATGTGCTTTCCGCATTTTGCGGATCCGCACATTGCCAGAACTATATAGAAAATGCCTTTTCTTGTCCACAATTGCGGACAAGAATAGGACATGTTCTATATTTTTGCGGAACGGAAGTGCGGACCCGGAAGTGCAGATCCGCAATTCCGGATCCGAGCGGGACAAAGTCTGTCCCCATAGAAATGAATGGGTCCGCAATTCCGTTCCGCAAAATGCGCAACAGAATTGCGGACGTGTGAATGGGGCCTAAGGGTCCCTTATCACCTCCAGTTAGCCACTTGTTAGGTAGTTAGCGCCCAGCCTACCGCACTGCAGTCACTGATTAGTCACTGATTAGTGTCATCGCTGTCGCTAATCAGCACTAGTACTATATAGTATCTGTAAGTGATTAAGACTGATTGCAATCAGATCTATATCAGTACATTAGGGTCACCTTAGGCTCTACAAAAAAAGCAGTGTTTGCCCGATCAGGCCTGATCTTGTGCGCACACTTGCGTTCAGTCCACCGCAGTGACAGAAATGTTTTTTTTTCTGATCACTGCAAAAACACCGTAAAATCGCTGCGGCACTATAAAAGATCACTTTTGAGCTTTTTGGATCTTTATTGGCGATCGCAGCTTTTTTTTTGCACATTTTTTGGCAGAGATTTTTTCATCCACATAGATCGATGCAAATGAAGAAATCTGTGCCGTTCATTTTTTCTTTCAGCCCAGAGGCTGAACGGAAAAAAAAATCTCATTACCCGTATGCTCATGCACCCGTATATAAGGCCTCATGCACACGACCGTACCGTTTTTTGCAGTCCGCAAACCGCGGATGCGAAAAAAAACGGAAGGCGCCCGTGTTGACTTCCGCAATTAACGGAACGGGCGCCGGCAATATAAATGCCTATTCTTGTCCGCAAAGCACGGACAAGAATAGGACATGTTATATTTTTTTTGCGGGGCGCGGAATGGAGCCATGGATGCGGACAGCACACGGAGTGCTGTCCACATCTTTTGCGGCCCCATTGAAACAACGGTCGTGTGCATGAGGCCTAAGGAGAATAGCAGAAACTCCTAATGCTGGCAATACATGTAATGATTGCGGAGACCCTCAAATGCCAGGGCAGTACAAACACCCCACAAATGACCTCATTTTGGAAAGACACCCCAAGGTATTCGCTGAGGGGCATATTGAGTCCATGATAGATTGAACTTTTTGTCACAAGTTAGCGGAAAGGGAGACTTTGTGAAAAAAAAACAAAAAACAATTTCCACTAACTTGTGCCAAAAAAAAAAATCTTCTATGAACTCGCCATGCCCCTCACGGAATACCTTGGGGTGTCGTCTTTCCAAAATGGGGTCACATGTGGGGTATTTCTACTGCCCTGGCATTTTAGGGGCCCTAAAGCGTGAGAAGTAGTTTGGAATCCAAATGCCTAAAAATGCCCTCCTAAAAGGTACTCGTTGGACTTTCGGCCCATTTGCGCATCTTGGCTGCAAAAAAGTGTCACACATGTGGTATCGCCGTACTGAGGAGAGGTAGAGCAATGTGTTTTGGGGTGTCTTTTTACATATACCCATGCTGGGTGAGAGAAATAGCTCTGTAAATTGACAACTTTGTATAAAAAAATGGGAAAAGTTGTCAATTTACAGAGATATTTCTCTCACCCAGCATGGGTATATGTAAAAATTCACCCCAAAACACATTGCCCTACTTCTCCTGAGTATGGCGATACCACATGTGTTACACTTTTTTGCAGCCTAGGTGCGTAAAGGGGCCGAAAGTCCAACGAGTACCTTTTTAGGCTTTACAGGGTTGCTCACAATTTAGCCCTGCCCAAAATGCCAGAACAGTAAACACACCCCACAAATGACCCCATTTCGGAAAGTAGACGCCCCAAGGTATTCACTGAGGGGCATAGTGAGTCAGTGGGAGATTTTTTATTTATTTTTTGCCAGAAGTTAGCAGAAATGGAAACTTTATTATTATTATTATTATTATTATTATTATTTTTTTTTTTTTTTTATCAAAGTGTCATTTTCCGCTAACTTGTGAAAAAAAATTAAATCATACATGAACTCACCATGCCCCTCCGCAAATACTTTGGGGTGTCTTCTTTCTAAAATGGGGTCATTTGGGGGGTATTTATACTATCCTGGCATTCTAGCACCTTAAGAAACATGACAGGTGCTCAGAAAGTCAGAGCTGCTTCAAAATGCAGAAATTCACATTTTTGTACCATAGTTTGTAAACGCTATAACTTTTGCGCAAACCAATAAATATACACTTATTGGATTTTTTTTTATCAAAGACATGTAGCACATTAAATTCTGACACAAACTTGTATAGAAATGTAATTATATTTGAACAATTTAACCAGAGAAAGTTAAAAATACACATTTTTTTTTGAAAATTGCGGCCTATTTTGATATCGGAAAAACGAAAAATCTTAGCAGCAATCAAATACCACCAAAAGAAAGCTGTATTTGTAAGAAGGAAAGGAGGTAAAATTCATGTGGGTGGTAAGTTGTATGATCGAGCAATAAACCGTGAAAGTAGTGTAGGTCAGAAGTGTAAAAAGTGGTCTGGTCTTTCAGGGTGTTTAAGCACTGGGGGCTGAGGTGGTTAAGGACGCATATTATCACATCCCTATTCATCCTGGGCACCAACAATTCCTCAGAGTGGCAGTGACTGTAGAAGGAAGTATTCGTCTCTTCCAATTTCAGGCTCTTCCATTTGGCCTCTCTATGGCCCCCAGAATATTTACAAAAGTGGTGGCAAAAGTAGCTCTTTCTCTCTCTTTCTCTCTCTTTCTTTCTCTTTCTCTCTTTCTTTCTTTCTCTTTCTTTCTCTTTCTCTCTTTCTTTCTCTCTTTCTTTCTCTTTCTCTCTTTCTTTCTCTCTTTCTCTTTCTTTCTTTCTTTCTCTTTCTTTCTTTCTTTCTCTTTCTCTCTTTCTTTCTCTCTTTCTCTCTCTTTCTCTTTCTCTCTCTTTCTCTCTTTCTTTCTTTCTTTCTTTCTTTCTTTCTTTCTTTCTTTCTTTCTTTCTTTCTTTCTTTCTTTCTTTCTTTCTTTCTTTCTTTCTTTCTTTCTTTCTCTCTTTCTCTCTCTCTTTCTCTCTTTCTCTCTTTCTCTCTTGGCAGGACCAAATACATGTTAGCATTGCCAAAGCAGTTGAGTTTGCATAGGAAAAGGGGAAGGGGGTAATATAAAGGGGAATGGACATAAGTCTGTGAAAGTCCTCAGTTTCTCATGTCCCTCTCAGTCTGTGTACACGCTGTCACATATTGGGCAGTAGAATTTGGAGTTTCCTCTTCTCTTCTGTAGAATTGAAGTCCGGGATGAGAGCGGAGAGTCTCTGGGAGTGAGTGTCCCTCACTAATGAGTACTTGGGGCAATGTAGCAGGAAGTGTTCCTCATCCTCCGGGACCCCCTGTTCACATTGCTGGCACAATCTCCTCTCCCTGGGCTTGTAGGTTTGTCTGTGCCGCCCTAATTCCATTTCCAGGCTGTGGGCGCTCAGTCTGTACAGGCTCATTGTCTGTCTGTCTTTGGGGTCTTGTAGCACCTCCAGGTACGGGGCAAGTTTGTAGTCTCTCTGCAGTGACTGGTAAATCAATAGTTTTTTGGAGTTTATTTCGTATCTCCATTCTCCAACATGTTTTACTTTGGAGTTATAAATTATGATTTTTATTTGAGATTTTGTCAGGCCGCATTGTTGAGAGTTTTGGGGAGATAAGTTGTTGCAGGCCACACGGCTTGGACTGGTTCTTACTGTCCAGTAAGGCTTTATGGTGGTAGGAGTTGGGACTGCTGTTTTGTAGGTGGTCCCAGTATGATAGCGCCCTCTTCTGTACTGCGAGAAGTAAGGGAAATCTGCCCAACTCGGACCGGCAAGCACTGTTGGAGGTGCTCCGATGGACTTGGAGGAGGTGCTTGCAAAATTCCAGATGGAATATTTCTGTTGGGCTGGGGTCCCATTTGGATTGGTCTGGGTAGGTGACAGGACCCCAAACTTCACTGCCATAAAGAAGAATTGGGGCGATGACGCTATCAAATATTCTGAGCCAGACTCTCACGGGTGGTTTTAGGTGGTACAGCCGTCTCCTGATGGCATAGTAGGCTCTGCATGCCTTGTCTTTTAGTGCCTCTATGGCTGGCTTGAAGCTTCCTGATTGGGTAATGTCTAGGCCGAGGTACGGCCGTTGATTTGGTAATGTCTCTCTCCCTCGGTACGGCTGTTGAGGATGTAGAGGCCCAGACTGCGACACACATTCAGCAATTTTCTTCCGTTTTTGTTGGTTGTACTGTCATAGCTGTTTCTTTGATTCTGTATGGACTCCTGGTCGTAATTTGCATGGCCCAGTATGTATGTGTTGTCATCAGAACTTGTATAGTCCTTTTCCCTTCCTGTCCTGGCATTGAGGTCTCCGCAGATGAGCACTTGTCCCAGGGATTGCAAGTGGATGACCTCATTTTGTAGGATCTCATAGGTGTCTGGTCTGAAATATGGAGACTCTGCTGGGGCAATGTATGCTGCACACAGGTAGATGTCAGACTGGGAGGTGAGGATGGAGCTGCTTATTCTTAGCCAGATGTGGCTCTCTCCTTTTTTGATTGCATTAATGTTCCCATGTAGCTCCTCCTTGTACCAGACTAGTATTCCTCCTGAACCTCGGCCCTGTTTGATGTTTTTATCTTTCTGTGCGGGGACAGAGAATTCCCTATAGCCAGTAGGTACTGATGGTTCATCCTGTGCCCTGGTCCATGTTTCCAGGAGGATTTGTATGTCCGTCTCATATAGTCTTTGCTTGAAATCTGGATCATCTACTTTGGATCCGAAGGCTGAAGCATTCAGACCCTGAATGTTCCAGCTACTGATTACTAATGATGTCATTTTTTTGTTTGTATATTTATATACCTTGTAATGGGTGAATTTCTTGGGACCAACCGGTTTATAGGTGGTTGTCATTGTCTTGTCTTGGGAGGACAGAATTACTTTGGACTGTGGAAATTTTTGTTGGGCAGTCTGTTAGTTGCAATAATTTGTCCACAATGACTTCCGGTTGTTCCTGGATGTTGTTTGTGCCAGTGTGTATGATGATATGTTTGGGGTTAGTGAAATATGGATTGTTGATGACTAGGGATCGACCGATTATCGGTTTGGCCGATATTATCGGCCGATATTGAGGATTTTGAACGTTATTGGTATCTGCATCTATTTTGCCGATATACCGATAACATATTGGGAACACAGAACGCGCTGCTCTCAGCGCTCTCCGTGTTTCCTCCGCAGCACAGGGGAGAAGGAAGCAGTGTCTCCCTCCCCCTGTGCTGCTGCTGCCAATGAGAGGAGAGAACATAAGAGGAGGGGAGGGGCTGTGGTCACCACTCCACCAATGAAGATAAGTCATTCATTCATATACAGGAGGCGTGAGCTGGCTGCAGAATCACATAGCCGGCTCCCGACCTCTATGAGCTGTAGCTGCGGTCCGCGGTAGTTAACTCCTCAGGTGCCGCAGATCGCAGCTACCGCTCATAGAGGTCGGGAGCCGGCTATGTGATTCTGCAGCCAGCTCCCACCTCCTGTATATGAATGATTGAGAGACTTATCTTCATTGGTGGCGCAGTGCGCCCCCCCCCCCAAGCCCCCTAGTATTAATCATTGGTGGCGCAGTGCGCCCCCCATCCCAATCCCAATAGTAAAAACATTGGTGGCGCAGTGCGCCCCCCCCCCCCCCAGTATTAATCATTGGTGGCAGTGGCCACAGGATCCCCTCTCCGCTGCTCCTCCGATCGGAGCCCCAGCTGTGTAATCCTGGGGCTCCGATCGGTTACCATGGCAGCCAGGACGCTATTGAAGCCCTGGCTGCCATGGTAAGCTCCATGCTGCTGTGTGCACTATGCACAGAGCAGCAGGGACAGAGTGAGATCCTATTCACCCTGATAGAGATCTATCAGGGGGAATAGGACAAGGGTTCTAGTCCCTAAGGGGGCTAAAAGTTAGTAAAAAAAAAAAAAGTATAAATGAAAAAGATTTTAAAAAAAATACACATTAACAATAAACAAAAAAAATACACATTAACAATAAACATATTAATTTTCAGCAGATTTGTGTAGGAAATTTTTTTTTTTCTCAAAAATTAAAATTCCCAGAATATCGGTATAAATTATCGGCTATCAGCCTGAAAGTTCACAAATTATCGGTATCGGCCCTAAAAAATCAATATCGGTCGATCCCTATTGATGACTACTGTTGCCTGTTCAATTGTGAAACAGTGAATTTTGGAGACTCTTGTTCCTGGGAAGAGCCGTTTAGTGTTAAGGTATTTCCCGTTTGAGTCTATTATTAAGACAATTTCAAGAGTTTGCCTGTTCTTGTGGTTTGATGGTTTGTTTGGGGTTTCTGGATTTTTGCAGTTGTCTTGGCTGTTGCTGGGCTTTGTAATATTAATTTTAGGAGGTTGATGGGTCTCACCCGTCTGTTGATGGGCACTTTGTCTGGACAGACCATCCCTTTTAGTTCTGTTTCCTGATTGTGGGGTATCATCTGTGATTTTAGTATATTTATCTCTTCTCTCAACTGGGTGTTATCTTGCTGTAGTTGTTGCATTGTAGATCGTATTTCTAGTAGGGCAGACTTGTGTTCAGACTTGAGTGTATTCAGCTCTTCCCTCAGACGGTCCTTTGCATTTCCATTGTCACTTTACTGTCTTTGGAGCTGCTCTTTGGACTGTACAAAATCTCTTTCTAGGTGAGATAAGCAATCTCTGAGCATGTTGGGTGAGGGGACATCAGGCATGTCCATGGACAATGTCTTTGCTGCCATTTGTTTCTCATCATTTTTGTCTGTAGTTTTTAAATCCTTGGCTTGATCTTTCATTAAAGGGAAGGCATGCTCAAACTCCTCTAGTTGTTCCTCAATGCCTTGTGCCATGATGGTGCCATTGTGATAAATGTTAAGGGTGAGTACAACACGACTGTCTTCCTCATCCCTGACCTTGATCTGTCTGCCCATGCAGATACCTCCCTTTGTAATATTCCTGTCCTTCAATTTTGCCCATTACAAGGTATAAAGTGATGAAGTTTCAGGAGCTCATTCTTAGTGCTGCTGCTCCACCTCTCTTTCTTTCTTTCTTTCTTTCTTTCTTTCTTTCTTTCTTTCTTTCTTTCTTTCTTTCTTTCTTTCTCTCTTTCTTTCTCTCTTTCTTTCTCTCTTTCTTTCTCTCTTTCTTTCTCTCTTTCTTTCTCTCTTTCTTTCTTTCTCTCTTTCTTTCTCTCTTTCTTTCTCTCTTTCTTTCTCTCTTTCTTTCTCTCTTTCTTTCTCTCTTTCTTTCTCTCTTTCTTTCTCTCTTTCTTTCTCTCTTTCTTTCTCTCTTTCTTTCTCTCTTTCTCTCTCTCTTTCTCTCTCTCTTTCTCTCTCTCTTTCTCTCTCTCTTTCTCTCTCTCTCTCTCTCTCTCTCTTTCTTTCTCTCTTTTTCTCTCTCTTTCTCTCTCTCTTTCTCTCTCTCTCTTTCTCTCTCTCTTTCTCTCTCTCTCTTTCTCTCTCTCTCTTTCTCTCTCTCTCTTTCTCTCTCTCTCTTTCTCTCTCTCTCTCTCTCTCTCTCTCTCTCTTTCTCTCTCTCTCTTTCTCTCTCTCTCTTTCTCTCTCTCTCTTTCTCTCTCTCTCTTTCTCTCTCTCTCTTTCTCTCTCTCTCTTTCTCTCTCTCTCTTTCTCTCTCTCTCTTTCTCTCTCTCTCTTTCTCTCTCTCTCTTTCTCTCTCTCTCTTTCTCTCTCTCTCTTTCTCTCTCTCTCTTTCTCTCTCTCTCTTTCTCTCTCTCTCTTTCTCTCTCTCTCTTTCTCTCTCTCTCTTTCTCTCTCTCTCTTTCTCTCTCTCTCTTTCTCTCTCTCTCTTTCTCTCTCTCTCTTTCTCTCTCTCTCTTTCTCTCTCTCTCTTTCTCTCTCTCTCTTTCTCTCTCTCTCTTTCTCTCTCTCTCTTTCTCTCTCTCTCTTTCTCTCTCTCTCTTTCTCTCTCTCTCTTTCTCTCTCTCTCTTTCTCTCTCTCTCTTTCTCTCTCTCTCTTTCTCTCTCTCTACCTAGGTGCATCTTGTAGGGTGAAAGATAAGGTGACTTGTGTGTAAATGTAGCTTGTGGCTCCTGAGAATATTGGATGTGAACCAGGGGCCTAGACCAGTGTGAGAGAGGGTAGAGTGTATGGATGGCCAAGAGATACCATCCAAAGCCTTCTTTCTGTCAAGAGAGAGGACAGTGAAGGGGATGTGGTGGGTCTAAGCATAGTGGATAATATCCAATGTCTTCAAGTTGTTGTCCCTGCCCTCCCTCCCCGGCACAAATCCCACCTGGTCAGGATGAATGAGAGATGGCAGGAAAACTTTCAGGCGATTTGCCAGAAGTTTGGCATACATTTTAAGGTCAACATTTAAAGGGAACCTGTCATGTGGATATTTGATTTATAATCTAACTAATTATATACAATCATTAACTACTAAAAAGTGCCTTAGATGTATTCACTTACTGGTGTGACAGATGGTTACCTCATAATATACACACAAAGATGGCACAGGCTAATGAGCTGATTTGAGTCCAGCGTGATGTCAGCGAGTCCAGCGTTTATTTAATTCAGAGCTATAGCCACTCCCCTGCCCACCTGCTGCTGATTCATATGGAAAAAAACTGTCACCACGCAGCTGGTAGGCGGGGAGAGTCAGGAGCTCATGAATATTCAGCTGGAGCTTTTCAATACAAGATGTTGGCAGATTGACTGGGTCAATTAAAGAAAGTGACCCAGCATTTTGCTAAGAGAATCAGTCATTTATGTTGCCCTTCGTTAGGACACCATAAAACTGGTGACAGGTTCCCTTTAAGAGAGATATCGGGTGATAGCTCGCACATATCTGTGGATCCTTTGGGAATGACCGTTACATGTGCTTCAGTAGACTGTGACAGGAAGGGGAGCCCAAGTGACACCACGTTAAATACCCGGAGAAGGAACAGGGCTACTCTATCCGAGAATACTTTGTAGAACTTTGCCGTGAACCTATATGGGCTCGGGCTCTTGCCCCCAGGAACAGATTTAGGAACCACACTGTCAGTGAAGGGAGCCACAAGGCTAGCTGATTGCTCCGCCGTCAACCGTGCGGCAGAGGATGGGAGCAAGTCTCTTGGGTTGGCAGATCATACAGAGCAGAGTAAAAGGAATGGAATGTAAATGCAATATTCGAAGTGGTATACACTGGTGTACCATTCAGGTAATGACTTGGATATGCGAGGATACTAATTGACCCATAAGAGCCCTGGCCAGCAAGCGCCCACATTTATTCCCATATTCATAAAACTTGCTACGGCAAGTTTGGATCATTCGTTGAGATGAATGCTCCAATAGGCACTTGGCTTCAAAGCCAGCATCCTGAGGTCTTGTAAAATAGGTTCAGTAAGTGCGCGCTTGTGGGCCAGCTCTAGTGAAGCGACGTTCTTTTGGGCAATAGAAAGGTTATGAGCTCTCCCCTCCTTGACACGAGCCCCATGCTTGATAAGAGTGCCCCGAAGAACACACTTAAGAGCCTCCCACTGTGTGGTTAGAGAGGTAACATCCACTGAGTGGTCAGCCAAAAAGTTAGAGATGGTTTGAGACACATCAGCGGGACAAACTAGATCAAGAAGAAGAGAATAATTAAGCCTCCACATCCATTCACTTCTAGAGGGAAGTTTTAACAAGCAATATATTGGGGATGGTCTGACCAGAGAATGGAGCCTATACTTGTAGATTCTAATCAGGAAATGGCTTGGCGTTGGAGCAAAATGTAGTCAATATGACTATAAGAAGACTGCAGTGAAGATTAAAAGGTGTAGTCTCTGTCTGCACAGCGCTGTATACCTCAAGGGTCGCTAAGCTGCAATTGCGAGAAAGTCCTAACTCTTTGGATCACCTGGTAAGAGATGGAAGCGCGTCCTGAGGAGTTATCAAGGGTAGGGTCAAGGGTTAGATTTTAAAGAGGACCTTTCACCTGTATAAACGATGTGAACTGAGTATGCTGCCATATAGAGCGGCGCCCGGGGATCTCGCTGCACCTACTATTATCCCCGGGCGCCGCTCCGTTCTCCCGTTATAGGCTTCGGTACCTTTGCTTCTTAAGTTATAGTAGGCGGGTCTTCTCTTGTCCTGTGGGCGTCTCCTTCTCCTAGGCTGCAGCGCTGGCCAATCGCAGCGCACAGCTCACAGCCTGGGAGAAAAAAACCTCCCAGGCTGTGAGCTGTGCGCTGCGATTGGCCAGCGCTGCAGCCTAGGAGAAGGAGACGCCCACAGGACAAGAGAAGACCCGCCTACTATAACTTAAGAAGCAAAGGTACCGGAGCCTATAACGGGAGAACGGAGCGGCGCCCGGGGATAATAGTAAGTGCAGTGAGATCCCCGGGCGCCGCTCTATATGGCAGCATACTCAGTTCACATAGTTTATACAGGTAAAAGGTCCTCTTTAAATCTCTGCAGAGGATAACTGTCCCACTCAGTAGGGGGGAAGGGCTTTGTCGACCAGGGCAACCAGAAAGGCGACCTGATTCTGGTTGGGTGCATATATATTCAGGAATGTGAATTCTCGATCACCAATACACAGGGAGAGGATCAAGTACCTAGCATCTGCATCGACTGTATAATTCAGTAATTGATAAGTCAAGGATTTGTGAATTGCTATAGCAACTCCCTTAGACTTGTTGAGCACATCGTTCACAAAATGCCAGATTGTATAATGTTTGTCGAATACCAGGAACAGATCCCTCCTTGAAATGAGTTTCCTTAAAGCAAATGAGATGTACCTTTTGACGGTGAAAGTGGTGGAGAACTTGAGTTAGTTTTTCAGGAGTGTTGAGTCCCTTCGCGTTGAATGATGCGATTTTGAGACGTCATGGTACGAATGACGAGAGAGAGAGACACTGGAGTAAAACAAAGAGTAGAGAGGGAGTAAAACAAAGGGGGGCTACTATAAAGTAAAAGGGAAAGAGAGGGATAAAAGGGACAAAGGTTAAACTTAAAGGTTACTATGCAAAAAGAGGACCAATAGGTCAAAGGAGACGGTCACCAAGGGGAAAAAAAGATATTCCCAAGGGAATGTACGTGGGTAAAGTGGCAGTCAAAAAAAGAACGGACTGTCACCCCCAAAGGCAAAACTTGTCTCCAAGAAAAACTAATGGAAAGCGTCACCTGCTACATGGAATAAAAAATAAGGAAAAAACCTGCTGAGAGTAAGGAAAAAAGGAGAAAAGGTTGCATTGAAAAAGAAAAAGGCAACTTGGTTAATAACAGCATGGCGTCCTGAAGTCAAGGCTGATGACTGGGAACTCCGCAGCGGACTGATGGATCAGCGTCTGCGTCCTTTGGATGATCGGACTGGCATCCATTTGTAGAAGCTTGAGACTGGAAATCACTGCGGGGGAGTAGGATTGGGTGGAGTAATGCAGGAACATCGTCCTATCTCCAGCGGTGGCAGGTTGAGGCTGTTAAGGAAACCTGGAAGGAGTGGCTGTACGACCTTTATGGCCAGCTATTAGAGCAAAAGGGAGTCCCCAAAGGTATGGAAGTCCTCTGTCAGGTTGAGGAGGGGTTTCAAGATCGCTCGTTTAGCCAGAGTATAACAGGGAAGGTCCTGGAGGATCATAATGGAGGCCCCTTCAAAGGATAGAGACTGGCACTGACGGACCTTAAAGAGAATTTTCTCCTTTACAACGTATAGGTGGATCCAGCAAATAACGTCTCAAGGTCTTGAGCCCTCAGGTGCAGGTGGACGCAATGCATGGTGTACCCTGGCAATTTCAATAGGCGGCGTGCTGCGGCGCTCTAGGATGTCCTTTAATATCGATAAGAGGCCAGAGAGGAGATCTACAGTGGAGATGGACTCTGGGAGGCCTCTGATTATTGCGGCATCCACAGTTTTCTAGGTCATCCAAGTGTTGTTGAAGGGTGTGATTTTGCATCTCTTGCACCCGAGTTACAGCTTGAATGGCTTTCACGTCAGCCAGCACCCACCTGATCGGTAAGAGTAGATAATTCTATATGGAACTGGGTAAATTCCTGCTTGCATTCTTGTAAGATATTGGACTCAAACCTAGAAAAATCCTCTTGAGGGCAAAGAGCAAATAAGAGTGCTCAAATCCACGCAGTGGGTGGTCTAGAATCTTCATCAATCACTGCGGTGAATGGTCGAGTCTCCACATGCATTTGACATGCAGGGATATGAGCAGAAGAGGTAGAGAGAAGGGGACGCGGGGTCATGGGTTCTTGAAGATGGGCATTGTGGGGGTGCCCTATTGTCAATGATTGAGAGCTGTCACACGATGACCCTGTAGACCAGTGAGGAGACGCCGCCAGAGAAGGACAAGGGGAGACTGTCGGGATAGTGGTCCCTTGGTATGCCGTCTGTATGGGCCCAAGGGAGGGGAGAGGCCATGTTGTTGCTGTGCGCATCCAGCGCTTTTGAATTCTAGAGCTTGGGTATGGAGATAAGGGAGGGCTCGGTGCAGGGGTGAGTAGAGGAGCTGGCAGATGTCTGTGGCCAGAAGGATTGTGCCCCAGGCCTTTACGTGGACACTGGAGGGTGAGGAGGGGTGGTAGTGGGCAGTAAGGTAAAGGGGGTGAGGATACTTTCAGGTGTGCCAGAGGAGATGCACAGCCATCCTCCATCTGGTGAGCGTCTTCGCCCTACGTGCCAGTAGGGGTTTTGGCCTTGTGGGGTCCAGTGCCTGCGGCCAGTGTGTTCATGATTCACTGGAGGAGAAGCCCAGTGAGGTGACTGCCAATCAAGTCTGGGTGTTGCCTCTTCCTCAGGGCGTGCCAGGATTGGCACAGAAAGGGGTTGCCGTTTGCTGAATGGGCGGCATTGCAAGCTGCGTGGTGGGAGCTGCCACCATCTTGAGGAATGCACTCCGGCGTCGTTTTTTTTAGCTTAGACGCCGGAGTGTCTGGCAAAGCAGGTGCTCAAGTCGCCTTGGGAAGCAGGGAGGGAAGCAAGGGGAAGCAGATGGACGAGCTCGACCCTTTTTTGTAGTTTTCGCTATCATGAGGAGCAGGTGAAGGCTTAAAGGGAACCTGTCGCCTAGATTTTGGTTATAGCGCTGAGGACATGGGTTGCTAGATGGCCGCTAGCACATCCGCAATACCCAGTCCCCATAGCTCTGTGTGCTTTTATTGTGTAAAAAAAACTAACTATTTGATACATATGCAAATTAACCTGAGATGAGTCAAAGCTTGAAAATATGACACTTCTCTGGTCACACAAGTAAGATATGACTCTTTTTTTATGTTAATTTGCATAAAAGGCGGGAAGTACAAAAATGCATAATACTTCGTCTGCAAATTAAATTAAAAGTGTAATTAATATGTTTAGGTTAACATAATGAACATTTAGAAACGCTCAGTGAGGGTAGCATAGTAGAGGTGACAGGTTCCCTTTAATATAGATAGGGGTGCAGTGGAGCTCACACATAGCTCGATCTCGCTCCTCCATCGCTGGCCACGTCCCCATCTGATCTTATTAAAGAGCCTTTCATTACAGATGCAGTGACACCCAATATGTTGGTTTTTTGGGGCACTTTTTTTATACTCAAAACTTTATTTTTTTAATTTCCTATAAAACATATATAATTTTTTTTTTAACTGATCGCGCAAGTGCAGGAGCCCCACGGTTATTGACAGCTGGGCCCCTGCTGTATCAGCTAGCATTGGTGAAAACACTGGTGCCGGTGTATTAATAATTAATAATAATCTTTATATAGCGGCAATGTATTCGGCAGCTCTTTACAATCAGGGTGTTCAAGTACAGAGTCATACATAACATAGCAACAAACTAGTTAACAATTAAAACGAGGAATGAGGGCTCTGCTCACAAGAGCTTACAATCTATGAGGAGATGGGAGTGAGACAAAAGGTAGAAGTGCTTGTTTTGTACAATGGCCAAGCTGTCTTAACGCAATAGGGGAGAAGGTATAAAGCTGCATGAGCTAATCACCATTGGGTGCGGTAGATACTGATCAGGTTCAGAGGTGTAATTATGAAGGGGGCAGGTGGTGAATGGAGAAGGGTGTGATCAGGGGATGCCGGTATTGGGACATTTTACGCCCTGAAAAAAGACACATGCCACTTTCACACGTCAGTGTTTGGTCAGTGATTTCCATTAGTTATAGTGAGCCAAAACCAGGTGCGGCTCTAAACACAGAACAGATGCAGATCTTTCCCTTATACCTTATATCTGTGGAGGTTCCAATCCTGGTTTTGGCTCACAATCACTGATGGAAATCGCTGACCAAAACACTGACATGTGAATGAGGCATTATGCGCATTTCTACACATGGTCTTTTTATAGTCCGGTGAGGTCTGTCATGGAGGAAGCTCTGCCCCCTTCTCCTGAGAAGCTCCGCTCCTCACTGACATCTCCCTCACTCGGAGCAGCTCCAGACTAAACAGGACATTGTGGGTACAGGACCTGTGATGTCAGTCATGTGAGCAGCCGCGGACTTCTCACAGTTTACCGCAGGCCCAGTGACGTCAGCACTAGTATGACTGGCCTGGGCGCGGCTAAGCTCCGTTCCCTTCAATGGAGCTTAGCCCCCGCCCAGGCCAGTTGATACAAGTTGTGACGTCACTCGGCCAGCGGTAAACAGTGAGAAGTCAGCGGCACTGCTGCCTTCTCAAACAGCTGATCATCAGTGGTCATGGGTGTCTGACCCCCGCCGATCAGAAGCTGATGATCTATCCAGAGGATAGATCATCAATTTAAACAAAGTGTAGAACCCCTTTAATGTTTGTGGAACACCTAAAGGGTTAACAGTCTGTAGAATCAGTTTTGAGGGGTGTAGTTTTGAAAATGAGGTAATTTATGGGTGATGTTCTTTTTAAAAATTGGGTTTAGGAAATTTTTCTTAAAAATGTTAAATTTGCTTCTAAAATTCTAAGCCATCTAACATCCTAAAAAAAATAAGATGACATTTCCAAGATGTCAAATCTTGCTAAAAAGTGCCTGCGTCCTCTCCTGCCTGCATTGATCACAAGCAAAGAGCTGTATGGGGGAGCGGTGCAGTTTATAATGAATACTGACACCCTGCAGACACCATTTGACTTTCCACACAAACTTTGGTTTCTGCCTGAATGCAATATGGCTGTAGGGTTGCGTTTTATAAACACGCTTGTGCTTCTCCACTTTTAACCACCTCAGCCCCCAGTGCTTAAACACCCTGAAAGACCAGGCCACTTTTTACACTTCTGCACTACACTACTTTCACCGTTTATTGCTCGGTCATGCAACTTACCACCCAAATGAATTTTACCTCCTTTTCTTCTCACTAATAGAGCTTTCATTTTGTGGTATTTCATTGCTGCTGACATTTTTACTTTTTTTGTTATTAATCGAAATGTAACGATTTTTTTGCAAAAAAATGACATTTTTCACTTTCAGTTGTAAAATTTTGCAAAAAAAACGAGATCCATATATAAATTTTGCTCTAAATTTATTGTTCTTCATGTCTTTGATAAAAAAAATATGTTTGGGTAAAAAAAAAAATTGTTTGGGTAACAGTTATAGCGTTTACAAACTATGGTACAAAAATGTGAATTTCCGCTTTTTGAAGCAGCTCTGACTTTCTGAGCACCTGTCATGTTTCCTGAGGTTCTACAATGCCCAGACAGTACAAACACCCCACAAATGACCCCATTTCGGAAAGTACACACCCTAAGCTATTCGCTGATGGGCATAGTGAGTTCATAGAACTTTTTATTTTTTTGTCACAAGTTAGCGGAAAATGATGATTTTTTTATTTTTTTTTTCTTACAAAGTCTCATATTCCACTAACTTGTGACAAAAAATAAAAAGTTCTATGAACTCACTATGCCCATCACGAAATACCTTGGGGTCTCTTCTTTCCAAAATGGGGTCACTTGTGGGGTAGTTATACTGCCCTGGCATTCTAGGGGCCCAAATGTGTGGTAAGGAGTTTGAAATCAAATTCAGTAAAAAATGACCTGTGAAATCCGAAAGGTGCTCTTTGGAATATGGGCCCCTTTGCCCACCTAGGCTGCAAAAAAGTGTCACACATCTGGTATCTCTGTATTCAGGAGAAGTTGAGGAATGTGTTTTGGGGTGTCTTTTTACATATACCCATGCTGGGTGAGATAAATATCTTGGTCAAATGCCAACTTTGTATAAAAAAATGGGAAAAGTTGTCTTTTGCCAAAATATTTCTCTCACCCAGCATGGGTATATGTAAAATGACACCCCAAAACACATTCCCCACCTTCTCCTGAGTACGGAGATACCAGATGTGTGACACTTTTTTGCAGCCTAGGTGGGCAAAGGGGCCCATATTCCAAAGAGCACCTTTCGGATTTCACAGGTCATTTTTTACAGAATTTGATTTCAAACTCCTTACCACACATTTGGGCCCCTAGAATGCCAGGGCAGTATAACTACCCCACAAGTGACCCCATTTTGGAAAGAAGAGACCCCAAGGTATTCGCTGATGGGCATAGTGAGTTTATGGAAGTTTTTATTTTTTGTCACAAGTTAGTGGAATATGAGACTTTGTATGAAAAAAATAAAAAAATAAAAGATCATCATTTCCCACTAACTTGTGACAAAAAATAAAAAATTCTAGGAACTTGCCATGCCCCTCACGGAATACCTTGGGGTGTCTTCTTTCCAAAATGGGGTCACTTGTGGGGTAGTTATACTGCCCTGGCATTTTCCAGGGGCCCTAATGTGTGGTAAGTAGGTAAATGACCTGTGAAATCCGAAAGGTGCTCTTTGGAATGTGGGCCCCTTTGCCCACCTAGGCTGCAAAAAAGTGTCACACATCTGGTATCTCCGTACTCGGGAGAAGGTTGGGAATGTGTTTTGTGGTGTCATTTTACATATACCCATGCTGGGTGAGAGAAATATCTTGGCAAAAGACAACTTTTCCCATTTTTTTTATACAAAGTTGGCATTTGACCAAGATATTTATCTCACCCAGCATGGGTATATGTAAAAAGACACCCCAAAACACATTCCTCAACTTCTCCTGAATACAGAGATACCAGATGTGTGACACTTTTTTGCAGCCTAGGTGGGCAAAGGTGCCCAAATTCCTTTTAGGAGGGCATTTTTAGACATTTGGATACCAGACTTCTTCTCACACTTTGGGGCCCCTAAAATGCCAGGGCAGTATAAATACCCCACATGTGACCCCATTTTGGAAAGAAGACACCCCAAGGTATTCAATGAGGGGCATGGCGAGTTCATATAAAAAAAAAATTTTTGGCACAAGTTAGCGGAAATTGATTTTTTTGATTTTGTTCTCACAAAGTCTCCCTTTCCGCTAACTTGGGACAAAAATTTCAATCTTTCATGGACTCAATATGCCCCTCAGCGAATACCTTGGGGTGTCTTCTTTCCAAAATGGGGTCATTTGTGGGGTGTTTGTACTGCCCTGGCATTTGAGGGTCTCCGCAATCATTACATGTATGCCCAGCATTAGGAGTTTCTGCTATTCTCCTTATATTGAGCATACAGGTAATGAGATTTTTTTTTTTTCCGTTCAGCCTCTGGGCTAAAAGAAAAAAATGAACTGCACAGATTTCTTCATTCGCATCGATCAATGTGGATGAAAAAATCTCTGCCAAAAAAAGAAAAAGGAGGGGAAAGGCGTCTGCCATACCCACTTCAGCTCGTATGCCCTGGCAAACCCGATTTCTCCATTCACATCAATCGATGTGGATGAATAAATCATTGCCGGGATTTTTTTTTTTATATATACAAAGTGTTTGCCAAAGTATATGAACACCGCCACCTCCTCAGCTCATATGCCTCGGCAAACATATCTTTTACTGCAGAGGAGAAATCTCGTCTCGCAGCGCCGCATACACCGACTTGCGTGTAATCTGACAGCAGCGCAATGCTTCTGTCAGAATGCACATCAGTGCTGCAGCTAGTCGATCGGTTGGTCCACCTGAAAGGTAAAAAAAACAAAACAAAAAAGAAAAAAACAGGCCGCAAAGCAATAACTTTATTAACTTTAGAACAGAACATATTAACTTTTTTTAAACTTTTTTACTTACCGGTAATTTTTTTTTTGTTTAGTTTTTTTTTACCTTTATAGAACAAACCTCTCCTTCCCCATGGGACAATGTGCAAAGCGCAAATCGCCCAAAGATGTGGCGAAGTACGTTATGCACTTTATCCCAGGTGAAAGGAGAGGTTTGCAGCAGCTGTGAGTAAAAGGGCCCTAATAGCCCTGTGTGCCTGTCCTGTGAGATGCAATCCCTATGCTAGGTGTACCTGTGTGTGGTACTTCCGGAAACACTCACCTAAGCATAGGGCAGGGTGGTCAGGGCAGTCAGGACAGAAATAGCGGGTGTCACGCCTTATTCCACTCCTGCTACAGACACGACATTTTTTTCGGCGTGGCGGTTGGGTTGAGGTACCAGCAACGACACTGGGGAAATGTCGCTCGTGTAGACGGCTAACTACACTGGTGGATGGGGCCACGGAACCTCCTGGGTAAAGGAGGTTCGCGATGATCTCTTCCTGGAATTTGAGGAAGGATCCTGTTCTCCCAGCCTTACTGTAGAGAACAAAACTATTGTACATCGCCAATTGAATTAAATATACAGACACCTTCTTATACCAGCGTCTGGTTCTGCGGGAAACTAAATAGGGAGCCAACATCTGGTCATTGAAGTCCACCCCTCCCATGAGCGCATTATAGTCGTGGACTGAGAGGGGCTTTTCAATGACACGGGTTGCCCTTTCAATTTGGATTGTCGTGTCTGCGTGAATGGAGGAGAGCATGTAAACGTCACGCTTGTCTCTCCATTTCACCGCGAGCAGTTCTTCGTTACACAAGGCAGGCCTCTCCCCCCTTGCAAGACGGGTGGTTACAAGCCGTTGGGGGAAGCCCACGCGACTAGTTCGCGCGGTGCCACAGGCGCAAATCCGTTCTAGAAACAAATGCCTAAAGAGGGCCACACTTGTGTAAAAATTGTCCACATAAAGATGGTACCCCTTGCCGAATAAGGGTGACACCAAGTCCCAGACTGTCTTCCCACTGCTCCCCAGGTAGTCAGGGCAACCGACCGGCTCCAGGGTCTGATCTTTTCCCTCATAGATCCGAAATTTGTGGGTATAGCCTGTGGCCCTTTCACAGAGCTTATACAATTTGACCCCATACCGGGCACGCTTGCTTGGGATGTACTGTTTGAAGCCAAGGCGCCCGGTAAAATGTTTTAGGGACTCGTCTACGCAGATGTTTTGCTCAGGGGTATACAAATCTGCAAATTTCTGGTTGAAATGGTCTATGAGGGGCCGAATTTTGTGGAGCCGGTCAAAAGCTGGGTGGCCTCTGGGACGGGAGGTGGTGTCGCTAAAATGCAGAAAACGCAGGATGGTCTCAAATCGTGTCCTATACATAGCAGCAGAGAACATGGGCATGTGATGAATTGGGTTCGTGGACCAATATGACCGCAATTCATGTTTTTTTGTCAGGCCCATGTTGAGGAGAAGGCCCAGAAAAATTTTAAGTTCGGAAACTTGGACTGGTTTCCACCGGAAAGGCTGGGCATAATAGCTTTCCGGGTTTGCGGTTATAAATTGTGTGGCATACTGGTTGGTCTCTGCCACGACTAAGTCCAAGAGCTCCGCAGTCAAGAACAGCTCAAAAAATCCCAGGGCCGAACCGATTTGAGCCGTCTCAACCCGAACTCCAGACTGGGCGGTGAAAGGGGGAACTACAGGTGCGGCTGAAGTTGGTGACTGCCAATCAGGGTTTGCCAGCACCTCAGGGACTCTAGGGGGTCTACGGGCCTGTCTGCGCGGTGGCTGCGACGGGGTAACTACTGCACGTGCCACCGTACCAGCTTCAACTGCCCTTCTGGTGCTCGCTACTTCACCATGTTGTACGGCAGTGCTGGTACTAGGTCCAGGAAGGGCTGCGCTGCTGGTGTATGCCTCACCACGTGATCCGGCAGCGACAGCCCCACTCTGCTGCTCTTGAAGCGGATCCTGCGTAACCTGTGGTCTAGCGACACGGGGCCGGGTACGCCTGGTGCTGCCAGGGACCTCCACCTCCTCGTCCGAACTTTGGGTCAGAGAGCCACTGCTTTCCACAGGTTCATATTCTGACCCGCTAGATTCGTCAGATGAGGGTTCCCACTCCTCATCCGACTGGGTCAGAATCCTGTAGGCCTCTTCAGAAGAATACCCCCTGTTTGACATTTTGGACTACTAAATTTAGGGGTATTCCCTGAGACTACCCAAGAAAAAAAGCAAACCTGTCTTACAAAGGGGAGGCTAGCGAAGTACCGGAGGCCGCTGCGGTTGATAAAAAATATCAAAACTGATTTTTTTATCGCCGCAGTGCGTGTAAAGTGAATGTGCAGTGATCAAAAAATAATAATTTTTTGTCACTGCGGTGGGGCGGGTGTGGGTGAACGCACGTGTGGGCGACCGATCAGGCCTGATCGGGCAAACACTGCGTTTTGGGTGGAGGGCGAACTAAAGTGACACTAATACTATTATAGATCTGACCGTGATCAGTTTTGATCACTTACAGATACTATAAAAGTACAAATGCTGATTAGCGATACGCTAATCAGCGAATAAAAGTGACTGCGGTGCGGTGGGGTGGGCGCTAACTGACGCTAACTACCTAACCAAGGGGCCTAAACTATCCCTAAAACCTATCAGTCAATACCAGTGAAAAAAAAAAAGTTTGCACTGATCACTTTTTTTCCTTTCACTAGTGATTGACAGGGGCGATCAAAGGGGTGATCAAAGGGTTAATTGGGGTGCAGGGGGGTGATCTGGGGCTAAGGTGTAGTGTTTGGTGTACTCACAGTTCAGTCTGCTCCTGTGCTGGATCCAACCGACGAAAAGGACCAGCACAGGAGCAGACAAGCCATATAACAGATCATATTTACTAATATGATCTGTTATCTGGCTTGTGATTCGATTTTTTGAAAATCAGCAACCTGCCAGCGACTATCATTGGCTGGCAGGTTGCTGATGCAATTCTCCTCGAACTTTTGCCGGCCCGGCTGAGACCGAAATCTTGCGTCTCGCGAGAGGACGCGCCGGCGCGTCCACTCGGAATGAAACAACCACCTCCAGGACGCGTCTTTAAAAAAAAAAAATCTGCGTAAATTGCACATCTGTGGAGATTGTACAGTTGTTGTTGTGACCCAGCGGGCATGTGAGCGGGAAGGAAGGTACATCATCACTGTGGCTAGTTGTTGGCTGCAGTGGCGCTGCGGCGCACATGTCGGGTAAAAAAAGTGGTGTACCCACAAAGCCAGAACAGAGAGTCATGGAACAGGTTAAGGCTACTTTCACACAGGCGTTTTGGTTTCCGTTTGTGAGATCAGTTCAGGGCTCTCAGAAGCGGTCCAAAACTGATCCGTTTTGCCCTTAATGCATTCTGAATAGAAAAGGATCCGCTCAGAATGCATCAGTTTGTCTCCATTCTGCTGTGGAGGCTGCCACCAGAACACTGTTTGCAGCGTTTTGGTGTCCGTCTGACGAAACTGGGCACCATCTCCCCGTTCGAAAAATCTGTTTAATAAATGGACCCCAGATTGGGGAAGTAACAGGGATTAAACTGATGAGAAGAGAGAACTACAGAAAATAGCACTCATATCGGGTGGGACAGTAAATTGCACGGCGCAGACGCAGTGACCGTGGCGTGGATTCAAACAAAGAGTAGGGAGACAGCATTTTTTTTAACCATCTCCCCGTTCGAAAAATCTATTTAATAAATGGACCCCAGATTGGGGACGTAACAGGAATTAAACTGATGAGAAGAGAGAACTACAGAAAATACCAAACTGAGCCAAACTGATCCTGGCACACAATGTAAGTCAATGGGGACGGATCCATTTTCACTGACACAATCTGGCACAATAGAAGACGGATCCGTCCCCCATTGACATTCAGTAGTGTTCAAGACGGATCCGTTTTGGTTATGTTTAAGATAATACAAACGTATCCGTGAAGTATGCTTCATTCGACACTCGCGGGATTGGGAGATTTAAAAACCTATATTTAAGTTGGAAAAACCCACCAATTTAATAAATTTAACGTTTTGCTGAATCTTTTTTCCCTCCAAACTATGTATCAAGCTGCTCAGCTCCTCCTGCTCTATAACATGCTGCCTGCAGATTGCACTGCATTTCATGTCTACACCGCCTCCTTATCTAATGCAGTATATATGACCTTGTAAGGCTGGGTTCAGACCTGAGCGTATTCGATATGCACTTTTTACAGGCGTTTTTAATGGGCAGAAACAAACGCCCATTTAGCTGTGTTCCCACTGAAGTCTATGGGTGGGAACGCGCGACAATACGCCTCAAAGAAGCTCCTGTACTTCTTGAGGCGAAGGGCGTTTTACAGCGCGTTTGTACGCGCTTTAAAACGCTCAGGTGAGAACCATGCCCATAGGGAAACATTGGTTTTTGCCTGTTGAGCGTTTTACAGCGCGTAGGAACGCGCTGTAAAACGCTCAGGTCTGAACCCAGCCTTATGGTGCATGTACATTTTGTAGATTCTCGGCAGGTATACATGTCGTGCTTGCACAGTTTGCATGCGTGTCGGTGGTTTATTTAGTGAGAATAGATGTGTGATCTTTGGCATGGATAATTTTCCTCCTTTTTCCAGTGACATTCTAACTTTTCTATCTCTGTCATGTCTATGGTTAAGTTACACTTTGTTTAACCAAAATAGCGCACATTCAGCTTTGACCGCTGGGATATGTCAACTTGATTTTTTTTTTTCTCTATTTTAGTTTGTTTTCTTACACATGCAAACTTGTTTTCAAATTTTCCAAGCAGTCCTATGTAATGTCTGCAAATTTAATGTTTCAGCTGTGACCAAAGCAAACATTACATATGTATCGAAGTGAAGTCTTTCTGATGCTCCAGCTCATAGGGGTCTGTCATGACTGCTTGTTATTTCAGTTTGAGGGCTCATTCACACTCATTTACCAATCCTCATTTTTTGCAGAGTCGGGCCCATTAATTTCAATGGGGCCGCAAAAGATGCGGACAGCACACTGTGTACTGTCCGCATCCGCACATCCTTCCTTCCTGTGGCCCCGCTAAAAGAATAAAAAATAAAACGTCCTATTCTTGTCCGTTTTGCAAAGAATATGCAGTTCTTACAGAGGGCGGAACGCTCACGGACGGTATCTGTGTTTTGCAGATCCATAATTTGCAGTAGGGATCGACCAATATTGTTTTTTTTTTTTTGTTTTTTTTTTAATTTCGTTTTTAAAGTTGATACAGATACTGATAACCTGAAATTTGGGTGAATAGGATCTTACACTGTCCCTGCTGCCCTGTGCATAGTACACATAGCAGCAGGGAGCTCACCATGGCAGCCAGGGCTTCAGTATCGTCCTGGCTGCCATGGTAACCGATCGGAGCCCAACGATTACACTGCTGGGGCTCCGGTCAGAACTGCCACCAATTAAATTACTTTGGGTGGGGGGAGAGGAGGGGACCCTTTGGCCACTGCCACCAATGACTTTAATACTGGGGGGGTATGTAAAAAAAAAAAGTGTAGCAGCACAGCAGAAAAAAGGGTAAATACCGTTCCTTAATGTGGTGGTGCCAGCCGTGTTGGGAGTAGTCCTGAGCTCCCCCAAATATAGATAAACTTGTAAAGAAGACCGCAGCACTCTCCAGCCTTGAATTTCCAGAGGTTTATTCACCAGCAAAAATGTGACGTTTCGACCTGTGTGGTCTTTTTCAAGGCTTGAAAAATTGGTCGAAACGTTGCATTTTTGCTGGTCAACAAACCTCTGGAAATTCAAGGCTGGAGAGTGCTGCAGTCTTCTTTACAAGTTTTTTAATACTGGGGGGGGGGGGGCGCCATGATAATTAACCTTTAATACAGATACAGGAGGTGGGTACAGCGGCACTCGCCTCCTGTATTTGTATTAGAATCATCATTGGTGGCACAGTAGCCATGCATCTGCTATGCTGGCTGCTTGACTCTGGGGAGGACACTCAGGAGGAATAGGCTCCTGCTGTTCGCCGAGCACACTAGCTGAGACGGCTCAGCGGTAAACCCTCCCCTGTCCCTCCTCCTGCTTTAATATTAGCCAGACATTTATTGGTTGTAGTGGTGCGGGCAGCTTCAGAGCCTGCTCGTTTTATTGGGCTCTGCGGCGGCCGCTTCATAGGAGGGGGGGGATTCTGTCCCTCCCTCCCTCCTACTCCACTGACTCTGGCAACTGAACATGGCAGCGCGCGCCAAGCGCCATGTTTTCTCATAAGCGAGCAGCGCTGGACGCATTATTGGCATATCTGCAAGGTTAGATACCGATAACTTTGAAAATCATGAATATCGGCCGATAATATCGGTAAATCCGATAATCGGTCGATCTATAATTTGCAGTATTACACTGCAAGATGATTGCTAACGAGCATTCATATGAATTCTTGTTGACTATCATCTGCCGAATACAGCTGTACAGGGGTTATTCAACCCTAAAAATGCCCCCCCAAATGCCTGGGGCTTTCACACAGATTGTACTTACCCAGCACCTGCGTTGCTTCTGCTGCCCACATGGCTGCTACTGGATCTCCCCGTGACGTGGTTCAAAACCCCCGCATGATGGGGACATGCAGCAAAAGCCATGCGGGTGCCGGGGAGCGAGGTAAGTACAAATTGTGTGAGGGGCATGGGCATTTTTGGGGTTGGATAACCCCTTTAAATGCATCCCATTACAGTGCTGCTCCTGTCCACCCATTTGCACAGATTTGAATAGAACAGAGTTGCAGTTTTCTGCACAGAGGATTTATGGGAGCATGTAAGGCAATATACTGTGGTGCCCTCAACTGCCCTTAACTCTCATGGTCAATGTTTGGGTACCTGCTCTCAGCCTCCAGCTCAGGATGGAGTGACGGCATGTCACAGCTGTATGCCATTGCTTGCACAGAAAGGAAACACATTTTAAGTTATATATTGTTTTGTCCTGTCTTTTTTATACTTTTTATTTTTATTTTTTGTCTACAGATCATGATGACCGGTTTGCTGGAGGACATTTCATGAAAAAGAGAAAAGGACGTGGCCCCTTCCAGGGCAAAATGTATAGTGAAGGTCCTCCTAAATATCAGAATCGTGGTTACCCACCGAATCCCCGTTCCAGATTGGATGATGATGATGGAGATACTGCGATGAGTGATGTACATGACGCTACTCGTCCAAGATTGTGAGTAGGCAAATAGTACCGCAGTGAGGCGAGTTTTGTGGGTTCTTCAGATATTTACTTCCATTCCTCTGCATGGATGAGGCTATCTACACACGTTGCAGAATCTCAAACTGAAAAATCACAGTGAAATACAGTACAGGGAAAGTGTATATTAGATCTCATGTACTCTTTGATTTTTCGTTCCATGCTGAAATTGCTGTGTGGATTTTGATATCTGCAGCATATGAACTGTTCAATTGAATGGTGACATCTGCATCAAAAACGGAAAGTAACACGTTTTGCTGCTGAAGTATGTGCTGAATTTCTGCAAGATGGCAGGCATCTGAGTGCAGGTAACCTAAAGGCAATGTGGGCAGGCTTTTTCTTTGTGATGGTTGTCCTCACATTGAACAGCCTTCTTAACTATAATTTATATATTCATATGTACAAGCAGAGGTTGCAATAACGCCTCTAAGTGTCATCGATGGCAGTCCCCTTCTTCTCCCACTCAGCCGCTCTGTATTTCCGATGCTCTCCCTTGCCTGTTACACTGCTAGGTGGAGGCTTCTGCCTAGCAATGTTTCTGGTGACGTCACCAGCACTGATGGGCAGGCTTTAACGCTGCCCTAGCTATTTTACAGTACGTCACCTGATCTCCAGGAAAATCCCTCGCCCTGCGCAATGCAGCACAGGGTAAGGGAGAGCATCGGAGCATGAAGTTTTCAGAGAGGCTGAGTGGGGGTAGAAGGGGATATGTCCGGGTTCAGCTCTGAACCCAGACGACCCCTTTTAATGAGCACACTATGAACAGCACGGGCAGCATAGTAATACTGCTGGTGCCCAAAACATCCCATAACAAAGCTCCATATCCGCAGATCACAACCATGGGTGGGCAGCCCGTAAGAATTCTAGAGGCTGCTGATTAGTCAATTTCAGTGTGCTTCAGGGTATGCCGTGCCCCTCTGAAACTGCTGTGGACGGGGAAACTTGCATGTTTGCAGCCCAGTTATTATTTGGTGGACCAGTACAGCAGGAGATGGGATGTGTAGCGCGTGTTTCCAGGAAGCACATGTGCGGTTACTTTTGTGGCCTGCTACTCGGCCAGTCCTTATCTGACACAAAGTGGTGCCTCTTGTATAATCTCTACATGTAATCTCCTCACCTGCATGTTCTCAGCTGACACGTTAGAAGTGTAGAGATGACAGCCAGATACAAGTGAGTGAGCAGTCACATGTCCTTATGACCACATGCAGTCTGGGGGCATTATGTGGACACATAGGGTATAGTTGTCTGCTCTAGTGAGGCAATTTTAAGGGGGCCCTTAACCACCTCCGGACCGCCTAACGCAGGATCGCGTTCCGGAGGTGGCAGCGCTGCGCACAGTCACGCATATACGCGTCATCTCGCGAGACGTGAGACTTCCTGTGAACGCGCGCACACAGGCGCGCGCGCTCACAGGAACGGAAGGTAAGAGAGTTGATCTCCAGCCTGCCAGCGGCGATCGTTCGCTGGCAGGCTGGAGATGTGTTTTTTTTAACCCCTAACAGGTATATTAGACGCTGTTTTGATAACAGCGTCTAATATACCTGCTACCTGGTCCTCTGGTGGTCCCCTTTGTTTAGATCGACCACCAGAGGACACAGGTAGCTCAGTAAAGTAGCACCAAGCACCACTACACTACACCCCCCCCCCCCCCCCCCGTCACTTATTAACCCCTTATTAGCCCCTGATCACCCCTAATCACCCCTGATCACCCCATATAGACTCCCTGATCACCCCCCTGTCATTGATTACCCCCCTGTCATTGATTACCCCCCTGTAAAGCTCCATTCAGATGTCCGCATGATTTTTACGGATGCACTGATACATGGATCGGATCCGCAAAACGCATCCGGTCGTCTGAATGAAGCCTTACAGGGGCATGATCAATGACTGTGGTGATCACCCCCCTGTCATTGATTACCCCCCTGTAAAGCTCCATTCAGATGTCCGCATGATTTTTACGGATGCACTGATAGATGGATCGGATCCGCAAAACGCATCCGGACGTCTGAATGAAGCCTTACAGGGGCATGATCAATGACTGTGGTGATCACCCCATATAGACTCCCTGATCACCCCCCTGTCATTGATTACCCCCCTGTCATTGATTACCCCCCTGTAAAGCTCCATTCAGATGTCCGCATGATTTTTACGGATGCACTGATAGATGGATCGGATCCGCAAAACGCATCCGGACGTCTGAATGAAGCCTTACAGGGGCATGATCAATGACTGTGGTGATCACCCCATATAGACTCCCTGATCACCCCCCTGTAAAGCTCCATTCAGATGTCCGCATGATTTTTACGGATGCACTGATACATGGATCGGATCCGCAAAACGCATCCGGTCGTCTGAATGAAGCCTTACAGGGGCATGATCAATGACTGTGGTGATCACCCCCCTGTCATTGATTACCCCCCTGTAAAGCTCCATTCAGATGTCCGCATGATTTTTACGGATGCACTGATAGATGGATCGGATCCGCAAAACGCATCCGGACGTCTGAATGAAGCCTTACAGGGGCATGATCAATGACTGTGGTGATCACCCCATATAGACTCCCTGATCACCCCCCTGTCATTGATTACCCCCCTGTCATTGATTACCCCCCTGTAAAGCTCCATTCAGATGTCCGCATGATTTTTACGGATGCACTGATAGATGGATCGGAACCGCAAAACGCATCCGGACGTCTGAATGAAGCCTTACACGGGCGTGATCAATGACTGTGGTTATCACCCCATATAGACTCCCTGATCACCCCCCTGTCATTGATCACCCCCCTGTCATTGATCACCCCCCTGTCATTGATCACCCCTCTGTAAGGCTCCATTCAGACATTTTTTTGGCCCAAGTTAGCAGAATTTATTTTTTTTTTCTTACAAAGTCTCATATTCCACTAACTTGTGTCAAAAAATAAAATCTCACATGAACTCACCATACCCCTCACGGAATCCAAATGCGTAAAATTTTTTAGACATTTATATTCCAGACTTCTTCTCACGCTTTAGGGCCCCTAGAATGCCAGGGCAGTATAAATACCCCACATGTGACCCCATTTCGGAAAGAAGACACCCCCAGGTATTCCGTGAGGGGCATATTGAGTCCATGAAAGATTGAAATTTTTGTCCCAAGTTAGCGGAACGGGAGACTTTGTGAGAAAAAAATAAAAAATATCAATTTCCGCTAACTTGTGCCAAAAAAAAAAAATTTCTATGAACTCGCCATGCCCCTCATTGAATACCTTGGGGTGTCTTCTTTCCAAAATGGGGTCACATGTGGGGTATTTATACTGCCCTGGCATTCTAGGGGCCCCAAAGCGTGAGAAGAAGTCTGGTATCCAAATGTCTAAAAATGCCCTCCTAAAAGGAATTTGGGCACCTTTGCGCATCTAGGCTGCAAAAAAGTGTCACACATCTGGTATCGCCGTACTCAGGAGAAGTTGGGGAATGTGTTTTGGGGTGTCATTTTACATATACCCATGCTGGGTGAGATAAATATCTTGGTCAAATGCCAACTTTGTATAAAAAAATGGGAAAAGTTGTCTTTTGCCAAGATATTTCTCTCACCCAGCATGGGTATATGTAAAATGACACCCCAAAACACATTCCCCAACTTCTCCTGAATACGGCGATACCACATGTGTGACACTTTTTTGCAGCCTAGGTGGGCAAAGGGGCCCATATTCCAAAGAGCACCTTTAGGATTTCACAGGTCATTTACCTACTTACCACACATTAGGGCCCCTGGAAAATGCCAGGGCAGTATAACTACCCCACAAGTGACCCCATTTTGGAAAGAAGAGACCCCAAGGTATTCCGTGAGGGGCATGGCGAGTTCCTAGAATTTTTTATTTTTTGTCACAAGTTAGTGGAAAATGCTTATTTTTTTTTTTTTTTTTTTTCATACAAAGTCTCATATTCCACTAACTTGTGACAAAAAATAAAAACTTCCATGAACTCACTATGCCCATCAGCGAATACCTTGGGGTCTCTTCTTTCCAAAATGGGGTCACTTGTGGGGTAGTTATACTGCCCTGGCATTCTAGGGGCCCAAATGTGTGGTAAGGAGTTTGAAATCAAATTCTGTAAAAAATGACCTGTGAAATCCGAAAGGTGCTCTTTTGAATATGGGCCCCTTTGCCCACCTCGGCTGCAAAAAAGTGTCACACATCTGGTATCTCCGTAATCGGGAGAAGTTGGGGAATGTGTTTTGGGGTGTCATTTTACATATACCCATGCTGGGTGAGAGAAATATCTTGGCAAAAGACAACTTTTCCCATTTTTTTTATACAAAGTTGGCATTTGACCAAGATATTTATCTCACCCAGCATGGGTATATGTAAAAAGACACCCCAAAACACATTCCTCAACTTCTCCTGAATACAGAGATACCAGATGTGTGACACTTTTTTGCAGCCTAGGTGGGCAAAGGGGCCCACATTCCAAAGAGCACCTTTCGGATTTCACAGGTCATTTACCTACTTACCACACATTTGGGCCCCTAGAATGCCAGGGCAGTATAACTACCCCACAAGTGACCCCATTTTGGAAAGAAGAGACCCCAAGGTATTCGCTGATGGGCATGGTGAGTTCATGGAAGTTTTTATTTTTTGTCACAAGTTTGTGGAATATGAGACTTTGTATGAAAAAAAAAAAAAAAATCATCATTTTCCACTAACTTGTGACAAAAAATAAAAAATTCTAGGAACTCGCCATGCCCCTCACGGAATACCTTGGGGTGTCTTCTTTCCAAAATGGGGTCACTTGTGGGGTAGTTATACTGCCCTGCTATTCTAGGGGCCCAAATGTGTGGTAAGGAGTTTGAAATCAAATTCAGGAAAAAATGAGGAGTGAAATCCGAAAGGTGCTCTTTGGAATATGGGCCCCTTTGCCCACCTAGGCTGCAAAAAAGTGTCACACATCTGGTATCCCCGTACTCAGGAGAAGTTGAGGAATGTGTTTTGGGGTGTCTTTTTACATATACCCATGCTGGGTGAGATAAATATCTTGGTCAAATGACAACTTTGTTTAAAAAAATGGGAAAAGTTGTCTTTTGCCAAGATATTTCTCTCACCCAGCATGGGTATATATAAAATGACACCCCAAAACACATTCCCCACCTTCTCCTGAGTACGGAGATACCAGATGTGTGACACTTTTTTGCAGCCTAGGTGGGCAAAGGGGCCCATACTCCAAAGAGCACCTTTCGGATTTCACAGGTCATTTTTTACAGAATTTGATTTCAAACTCCTTACCACACATTTGGGCCCCTAGAATGCCAGGGCAGTAGAACTACCCCACAAGTGACCCCATTTTGGAAAGAAGAGACCCCAAGGTATTCGCTGTTGGGCATAGTGAGTTCATAGAACTTTTTATTTTTTGTCACAAGTTAGTGGAATATGAGACTTTGTAAGAAAAAAAAAAAAAAAAATCATCTTTTTCCGCTAACTTGTGACAAAAAATAAAAAGTTCTATGAACTCACTATGCCCATCAGCGAATACCTTAGGGTGTGTACTTTCAGAAATGGGGTCATTTGTGGGGTGTTTGTACTGTCTGGGCATTGTAGAACCTCAGGAAACATGACAGGTGCTCAGAAAGTCAGAGCTGCTTCAAAAAGCGGAAATTCACATTTTTGTACCATAGTTTGTAAACGCTATAACTTTTACCCAAACCATTTTTTTTTTACCCAAACATTTTTTTTTTATCAAAGACATGTAGAACTATAAATTTAGAGCAAAATTTCTATATGGATGTCGTTTTTTTTTGCAAAATTTTACAACTGAAAGTGAAAAATGTCATTTTTTTTGCAAAAAAATCGTTAAATTTCGATTAATAACAAAAAAAGTAAAAATGTCAGCAGCAATGAAATACCACCAAATGAAAGCTCTATTAGTGAGAAGAAAAGGAGGTAAAATTCATTTGGGTGGTAAGTTGCATGACCGAGCAATAAACGGTGAAAGTAGTGTAGGTCAGAAGTGTAAAAAGTGGCCTGGTCTTTCAGGGTGTTTAAGCACTGGGGGCTGAGGTGGTTAAACATGGATTGTGTATCACTAGAGCTTGGATATAGTATCATGTTAACAGTGGGAGTTTGTCTGGTGGATCCCATACAAATCTCAAACGGGGCTGTGGTTGAGCCCTGTGACTCCTTCAGAGTTGTACAACATACTCTGTTTTGAGCATTGTCTAATATTGAACCCCACAGAATGCAGTGCCCTGTACTGTAAATTGGGTCTTTCTTCGTTTGCTTGTATAATTTGATGGTACTGTTATCGAGGACAACATCTGCATGGAGTTTGTGTGGGTTTCCTCCAGGTTCTCTGGTTTTCTCCCACACTCCAAAGACATACTGATAGAGAGCTTAGATTGTGAGCCCAATTGGGGACAGTGCGATGCTAATGTCTGTAAAGCCCTGCGGAATATAGTAGTATAAAAGTGCATAAAATAAATAAAAATGGGGGACACAGTCACTGACACTGTTATGTGCACTTGTGGCTGACCTATTTATGGGAACACTGCTCAGCTGTAGATGAACGGTTTAGCAAACCCTTCATATGGAAGAACCACGGCTAGCCCTATAATGGCGCAACTGCATAGGAAACATTGTGTATGGCAGTATTGTGTGTATTGTTAATTAAAACACTGCGACTAGCTGTGTTATGGCAGTCATAGAAGCACTGTGTATGCCTCTGTTATGAGGGCCCTGTGTATGCCTCTGTTATGAGGGCCCTGTGTATGCCTCTGTTATGAGGGCCCTGTGTATGCCTCTGTTATGAGGGCCCTGTGTATGCCTCTGTTGTGAGGGCCCTGTGTATGCCTCTGTTATGAGGGCCCTGTGTATGCCTCTGTTATGAGGGCCCTGTGTATGCCTCTGTTATGAGGGCCCTGTGTATGCCTCTGTTATGAGGGCCCTGTGTATGCCTCTGTTATGAGGGCCCTGTGTATGCCTCTGTTATGAGGGCCCTGTGTATGCCTCTGTTATGAGGGCCCTGTGTATGCCTCTGTTATGAGGGCCCTGTGTATGCCTCTGTTATGAGGGCCCTGTGTATGCCTCTGTTATGAGGGCCCTGTGTATGCCTCTGTTATGAGGGCCCTGTGTATGCCTCTGTTATGAGGGCCCTGTGTATGCCTCTGTTATGAGGGCCCTGTCTATGCCTCTGTTATGAGGGCCCTGTGTATGCCTCTGTTACCGCGTGTGGGCTCACCTCAAAAAAGTGCATGTTTGGTACCCAAACCCGAACTTCTTCACAGAAGTTCGGGCTTGGGATCGGTGTTCTGTAAATTGTATTATTTCCCCTTATAACCTAGTTATAAGGGAAAATAATAGCACTCTGAATACAGAATGCATAGTAAAATGGCGCTGGAGGGGTTAAAAAAAAAATATAAAAAAATAATAATAATTTAACTCACCTTAGTCCACTTGATCGCGATGCCCGACATCTCCTTCTGTCTCCTTTACTGAACAGGACCTGTGGTGAGCATTCATTACAGGTCAAGGACCTGTGGTGACGTCACTCTGGTCATCACATGATCCATCACCATGGTAAAAGATCATGTGATGACCGGAGTGACGTCACCACAGGTCCTTGACCTGTAATGAATGCTCACCACAGGTCCTGTTCAGTAAAGGAGACAGAAGGAGATGCCGGGCATCGCGATCAAGTGGACTAAGGTGAGTTAATTTTTTATTTTTTAACCCCTCCAGCGCTATTTTACTATGCATTCTGTATTCAGAATGCTATTATTTTCCCTTATAACCATGTTATAAGGGAAAATAATAATGATCGGGTCTCCATCCCGATCGTCTCCTAGCAACCGTGCGTGAACTTGCTTGCGGATGCTTGCGATTTTCACGCAGCCCCATTTACTTCTATGGGGCCTGCGTTGCGTGAAAAACGCAGAAAATAGAGCATGCTGCGATTTTCACGCAACGCACAAGTGATGCGTGAAAATCACCGCTCATGTGAACAGCCCCATAGAAATGAATGGGTCGGTATTCAGTGCGGGTGCAATACGTTCAACTCGCGCATCGCATCCGCGCGGAATCCTCGCCCGTGTGAAAGGAGCCTAAAGAGCACCTTTAGGATTTCACAGGGCATTTTTTAGGCATTTGGATTCCAGACTTCTTCTCACGCTTTAGGTCCCCTAAAATGCCTGGGCAGTATAAATACCCCACAAGTGACCCCATTTTGGAAAGAAGACACCCCAAGGTATTTCGTGATGGGCATAGTGAGTTCATGGAAGTTTTTATATTTTGTCACAAGTTAGTGGAATATAAGACTTTGTAAGAAAAAAAAAAAACATCATTTTCCGCTAACTTGTGACAAAAAATAAAAACTTCCATGAACTCACTATGCCCATCAGCGAATACCTTAGGCTGTCTACTTTCCGAAATGGGGTCATTTGTGGGGTGTTTCTACTGTCTGGGCATTGTAGAACCTCAGGAAACATGACAGGTGCTCAAAATCAGAGCTGCTTCAAAATGCGGAAATTCACATTTTTGTACCATAGTTTGTAAATGCTATAACTTTTGCGCAAACCAATAAATATACACTTATTAGATTTTTTTTTATCAGACATGTAGAACAATAAATTTAGAGAAAAATTTATATAGAAATGTAGTTTTAATAGAAAAATTTTACAACTGAAAGTGAAAAGACATGTAGAACTATAAATTTAGAGCAAAATTTCTATATGGATGTCGTTTTTTTTGCAAAATTTTACAACTGAAAGTGAAAAATGTCATTTTTTTGCAAAAAAATCGTTAAATTTCGATTAATAACAAAAAAAGTAAAAATGTCAGCAGCAATGAAATACCACCAAATGAAATCTCTATTGGTGAGAAGAAAAGGAGGTAAAATTCATTTGGGTGGTAAGTTGTATGACCGAGCAATAAACCGTGAAAGTAGTGTAGTGCAGAATTGTAAAAAGTGATCTGGTCATTAAGGGTGTTTAAGCTAGGGGAGCTGAGGTGGTTAAAGGGCTTCTGTCACCCCACTAAACTCTTTTTTTTTTTTTTTGGGGTACATATAATCCCTATACTGCGACATATCTATATATTATGTTATTAATCATTTTCGTTCTGTAGTTAATGCAAAAAACGTACTTTTATAATATGCTAATTACCTGTCTACCAGCAAGTAGGACGGCTACTTGCTGGTAGCAGCCGCAAAAAACCGCCCCCTCCTCCTGTTGATTGACAGGGCCAGCCGTGATCTCCTCTTCCGGCCAGCCCTGTCTGCATTTCAAAAATCGTGCGCCTGTCTTGATTCGGCGGAGGCTCGCCTCCTTAGCACTCCCTCCCGTCTTCTCTTTCGGTGACATCATCGGCGCAGGCGCACTGAGGGAGTGCTGAGGAGGCGAGCCTCCTTCTCTGAGCGCCTGCGCCGAATCAAGACAGGCGCACAAGACAGGTAATTAGCATATTATAAAAGTATGTTTTTTGCCTTATCTACAGAACGAAAATGATTAATAACATAATGTATTGATATGTCGCAGTATTGGGATTATAAGTACCCCCAAAAAAATTAGTTTAGTGGAGTGACAGAAGCCCTTTAATGTGAGGCACATGAAGTCTAAATTGATGAAACCATGTGCCACATATTAATAGCAACCTCGTCAAGTACCCCGCTTAACATAATGGACAACATGGGGTTAATGGCATCAGGTACCTGCTGTTAATGAGGCACATTGTTTTATCAATTTGGACCTGCATTTGCCTCACATTAATAAGAAACCTCATATTAATGGTTAACCCAATGTTGCCCATTATTTGATGATGTGCTTGGGGGCCACATACTTTTAATCCGAGGTACATGGGGGTACTAATGTAATAGCACCATGTACATCAGATTAATAATAGGTGACCCCATCTGTGGGACAGTGTGTGGGTACCTGCGCTTTCCAGATCACTAATGGCTGCTGGGACTGGTCTGAGAACAGTCAGGAGGAGGAGGCTGCCGTTTGCCGAGCACACTAGCTGAGACGGCGCAGTGGTAAACCCAGAGCGGAATGGAGGCGGAACGGAGCCAAACTGATGCATTCTGAACGGATCCGTTCGGGGCCGCTTGTGAGAGCCCTCAAACGGAACTCCAAACGCAAGTGTGAAAGTAGCCTAAACATGGTATAAACTCTTCTAAGAAACAGCTCAATGTCGCCCATAAGTGAAACTTTCTTGCATGCATCCTCAATTCCCAAATCCTCTCTATGAGCTACACAATGTTGTTCAAGCAAATGAGGGATGTCGTTACAAAGTCGAGCAGAAACACCCTTTTGCTTTCCAAGCATAACGGAGGCTCCGTCAGATGTGAACATCACCATTTTCTGCACATCCAAGTGATTATCAGAATAAAGCTGCTTAACCACCTCCGGACCGCCTAACGCAGGATCGCGTTCCGGAGGTGGCAGCGCTGCGCAGAGTCACGCATATACGCGTCATCTCGCGAAACGCGAGATTTCGCTCAAAGCCGGCCCGCGCATGCGCATCGCGGGCCGGCAAAAGTTAAAGAAGAAGTTCGTCACCAGCCTGCCAGCAACGATCATTGGCTGGCAGGCTGGCGATTTTTAAAATATCAGTTTTGATATTTTTTATCAACCGCAGCAGCCTCCGGTACTTCGCTAGTCTCCCCTTTGTAAGACAGGTTTGCTTTTTTTCTTGGGTAGTCTCAGGGAATACCCCTAAATTTAGTAGTCCAAAATGTCAAACAGGGGGTATTCTTCTGAAGAGGCCTACAGGATTCTGACCCAGTCGGATGAGGAGTGGGAACCCTCATCTGACGAATCTAGCGGGTCAGAATATGAACCTGTGGAAAGCAGTGGCTCTCTGACCCAAAGTTCGGACGAGGAGGTGGAGGTCCCTGGCAGCACCAGGCGTACCCGGCCCCATGTCGCTAGACCACAGGTTGCGCAGGATCCGCTTCAAGAGCAGCAGAGTGGGGCTGTCGCTGCCGGATCACGTGGTGAGGCATACACCAGCAGCGCAGCCCTTCCTGGACCTAGTACCAGCACTGCCGTACAACATGGTGAAGTAGCGAGCACCAGAAGGGCAGTTGAAGCTGGTACGGTGGCACGTGCAATAGTTACCCCGTCGCAGCCACCGCACAGACAGGCCCGTAGACCCCCTAGAGTCCCTGAGGTGCTGGCAAATCCTGATTGGCAGTCACCAACTTCAGCCGCACCAGTAGTTCCCCCTTTCACCGCCCAGTCTGGAGTTCGGGTTGAGACGGCTCAAATCGGTTCGGCCCTGGGATTTTTTGAGCTGTTCTTGACTGCGGAGCTCTTGGACTTAGTCGTGGCAGAGACCAACCAGTATGCCACACAATTTATAACCGCAAACCCGGGAAGCTATTATGCCCAGCCTTTCCAGTGGAAACCAGTCCAAGTTTCCGAACTTAAAATTTTTCTGGGCCTTCTCCTCAACATGGGCCTGACAAAAAAGCATGAATTGCGGTCATATTGGTCAACGCACCCGATTCATCACATGCCCATGTTCTCTGCTGCTATGTCCAGGACACGATTTGAGAACATCCTGCGTTTTCTGCATTTTAGCGACAACACCACCTCCCGTCCCAGAGGCCACCCTGCTTTTGACCGGCTCCACAAAATTCGGCCCCTTATAGACCATTTCAACCAGAAATTTGCAGATTTGTATACCCCTGAGCAAAACATCTGCGTAGACGAGTCCCTAATACATTTTACCGGGCGCCTTGGCTTCAAACAATACATCCCAAGCAAGCGTGCCCGGTATGGGGTCAAATTGTATAAGCTCTGTGAAAGGGCCACAGGCTATACCCACAAATTTCGGATCTATGAGGGAAAAGATCAGACCCTGGAGCCGGTCGGTTGCCCTGACTACCTGGGGAGCAGTGGGAAGACAGTCTGGGACTTGGTGTCACCCTTATTCGGCAAGGGGTACCATCTTTATGTGGACAATTTCTACACAAGTGTTGCCCTCTTTAGGCATTTGTTTCTAGAACGGATTTGCGCCTGTGGCACCGCGCGAACTAGTCGCGTGGGCTTCCCCCAACAGCTTGTTACCACCCGTCTTGCAAGGGGGGAGAGGGCTGCCTTGTGTAACGAAGAACTGCTCGCGGTGAAATGGAGAGACAAGCGTGACGTTTACATGCTCTCCTCCATTCACGCAGACACGACAATCCAAATTGAGCGAGCAACCCGTGTCATTGAAAAGCCCCTCTGTGTCCACGACTATAATGCGCTCATGGGAGGGGTGGACTTCAATGACCAGATGTTGGCTCCGTATTTAGTTTCCCGCAGAAGCAGACGCTGGTATAAGAAGGTGTCTGTATATTTAATTCAATTGGCGCTGTACAATAGTTTTGTTCTCTACAGTAAGGCTGGGAGAACACTATCTTTCCTCAAATTCCAGGAAGAGATCATCGAGAACCTCCTTTACCCAGGAGGTTCCGTGGCCCCATCCACCAGTGTAGTTAGCCGTCTACACGAGCGACATTTCCCCAGTGTCGTTCCTGGTACCTCAACCCAACCGTCACCCCGAAAAAGATGTCGTGTCTGTAGCAGGAGTGGAATAAGGCGTGACACCCGCTATTTCTCTCCTGACTGTGCTGACCACCCTGCCCTATGCTATGGAGAGTGTTTCCGGAAGTACCACACACAGGTACACCTAGCATAGGGATTGCATCTCACAGGACAGGCACACAGGGCTATTAGGGCCCTTTTACTCTCAGCTACTGCAAACCTCTCCTTTCACCTGGGATAAAGTGCATAACGTACTTTGCCACATCTTTGGGCGATTTGCGCTTTGCACATTGTCCCATGGGGAAGGAGAGGTTTGTTCTATAAAGGTAAAAAAAACTAAACAAAAAAAAAATTACCGGTAAGTAAAAAAAGTTAAAGTTTAAAAAAAGTTAATATGTTCTGTTCTAAAGTTAATAAAGTTATTGCTTTGCGGCCTGGTTTTTTCTTTTTTGTTTTGTTTTTTTTACCTTTCAGGTGGACCAACCGATCGACTAGCTGCAGCACTGATGTGCATTCTGACAGAAGCATTGCGCTGCTGTCAGATTACACGCAAGTCGGTGTATGCGGCGCTGCAAGACGAGATTTCTCCTCTGCAGTAAAAGATATGTTTGCCGAGGCATATGAGCTGAGGAGGTGGCGGTGTTCATATACTTTGGCAAACACTTTGTATATATATAAAAAAAAAAATCCCGGCAATGATTTATTCATCCACATCGATTGATGTGAATGGAGAAATCGGGTTTGCCAGGGCATACGAGCTAAGTGGGTATGGATGTTGGGCGGAGCTCCTATGTCCTGGCAGACGCCTTTCCCCTCCTTTTTTTTTTTTTTTGGCAGAGATTTTTTCATCCACATTGATCGATGTGAATGAAGAAATCTGTGCCGTTCATTTTTTTCTTTCAGCCCAGCGGCTGAACGGAAAAAAAAAATCTCATTACCCGTATGCTCAATATAAGGAGAATAGCAGAAACTCCTAATGCTGGGCATACATGTAATGATTGTGGAGGCCCTCAAATGCCAGGGCAGTACAAACACCCCACAAATAACACCATTTTGGAAAGAAGACACCCCAAGGTATTCGCTGAGGGGCATATTGAGTCCATGAAAGATTGAAATTTTTGTCCCAAGTTAGCGGAAAGGGAGACTTTGTGAGAACAAAATCAAAAAAATCAATTTCCGCTAACTTGTGGCAAATTTTTTTTTTTTCTATGAACTCGCCATGCCCCTCATTGAATACCTTGGGGTGTCTTCTTTCCAAAATGGGGTCACATGTGGGGTATTTATACTGCCCTGGCATTTTAGGGGCCCCAAAGCGTGAGAAGAAGTCTGGTATCCAAATGTCTAAAAATGCCCTCCTAAAAGGAATTTGGGCACCTTTGCCCACCTAGGCTGCAAAAAAGTGTCACACATCTGGTATCTCTGTATTCAGGAGAAGTTGAGGAATGTGTTTTGGGGTGTCTTTTTACATATACCCATGCTGGGTGAGATAAATATCTTGGTCAAATGCCAACTTTGTATAAAAAAATGGGAAAAGTTGTCTTTTGCCAAGATATTTCTCTCACCCAGCATGGGTATATGTAAAATGACACCCCAAAACACATTCCCCACCTTCTCCTGAGTACGGCGATACCAGATGTGTGACACTTTTTTGCAGCCTAGGTGGGCAAAGGGGCCCACATTCCAAAGAGCACCTTTCGGATTTCACAGGTCATTTACCTACTTACCACACATTAGGGCCCCTGGAAAATGCCAGGGCAGTATAACTACCCCACAAGTGACCCCATTTTGGAAAGAAGACACCCCAAGGTATTCCGTGAGGGGCATGGCAAGTTCCTAGAATTTTTTATTTTTTGTCACAAGTTAGTGGAAAATGATTATTTCTCGCCCAGTTTCCTTGGGGGACACAGAAGACCTTGGGTATAGCTCATCTCCATAGGAGGCGTGACACTAAGTGAAGACTGTTAAGCCCCTCCTCCACAGCTATACCCTCAGCCTGGAGAGAAAGGCAGCCAGTTTTTGCTTAGTGTCCAAGGAGGCAAGACACTCCCTGCTCTGCAGGGCTGGTTTCTCCTTGTTTCAATTTTAGATTTTTACTTTTTTCTTTCCTTTTTGTTCCAGATCATCAGGGATAACAGAGTCGCACTAGACCTCTCTGTTCTCCCGGGGTTGAGCTGCGCCAGTGCCGGTCACCCGCACTGCTGCCTCCCCCACAGAAGGCAAGGTGGATCAGGGCAGCCCAGCTCCCCTACATCCCGCCAGCGCAAGGGTCGCCCGCACGCCAAGTCCCTCTTCCAGCGTCCTGCCACTACGGTGCCAGTAGCTGAAGGGGCGACCCTGCTGGAACGGACCGAGGGTGAAGACGGCTGTGGTAAGAAAGAGGCTTCTCCAGCCCTACGTCCCCCACCCCCCCCCCCCACCCTGGTCTCCTGCGTGCCTGACCCCCATACTGGGCCTCTAGTCCCCTGCTGGATCTATGCTGGCCTCTGGGGTACCGCAGAGCGGCAATTTCCTTCTGCCTCCCCCTGCCTGGCTCCCATAGACATGCAGCCAGTGGCTGTCTCCACAGCCAGCTACAGAAGCGGCAACTAACATGGGTGAAAATCAGCACAGGCATCTCCTACCGGAGTGTTGCTCAAGGCCTGAGGCTCCTGACGGCTGTGGAGTAAGGCCTCGCCTCCGGCCGACATTGGTAGTCCGGTGCGGCCGGGCGCCGCAAAAATCTTAGCCCAGGCTCCGCGGCCTGCTAGGCCGCCATTCCGGGTCCCTGACTCTTCCGACCGGCGGGGTGGGCTCCCGCGGCCGGCAAGCCGCCATTCCGAGCCCCTGACTCTTCCGGCCGGCGGGGTGGGCTCCCGCGGCCGGCAAGCCGCCATTCCGAGCCCCTGACACTCCGGCCGGCGGGGTGGGCTCCCGCGGCCGGCTTTGGGCTTGACGTCTATGCCCAGCAGGCCCCGGCTGACCGTTGGTGCCGGTCGGTGGGGCTCCGCTAATTTTAGCCCAGGTTTCGCGGCCTGCTGGGCCGCAATTCCGACCGGCCCGCGGGGTGGGCACCCGTGGCCGGTTTTGATGCGCCACTCCGCCTCAGGTCCCGGCGGTACATACCGGGCGACGCAAATTTAGACCCCGGCTTCACAGCCTACTAGGCCGCAAAATTCTGGCCTCTGGTGGAGGGGGCGGGAACTTCTCCAGGCGCGAATTCTTCCCGCCGGGAGGTTCCTCCGCCCCCAGGGGATCGCAGCGCCGCCCTCCAGGCCGGATCCATGTTAACCCTTTGGGTACAGGCCGGCTCCCAATGGGCCTGTATGGCTGGCCCCCCTTTTCCTGACTATCTGTGCCCCTATAGGTGGCCCCCCTTTAGCCTCAGAGAAGCTGTGTTTTTAATTAAAAAAAAAAATAAATGAAAATAAAAGATAATAATAATAACAGATTTCTATTGGACTGCGCAGGACGCTGCAGCCTCATCAGTAGTGCTGCATGTCTGCATGCCCTCTTTCCACAGGTGGCATAGTGTTGCGCTCCCAACCTGCGTAGGTGCTAGGGCATTTCCCTTTTTAGGTGGTTTTCCTGCCCTCTTCCAGGATACGGCGCTGGCCAAGTGCATGCGGCCCTTCCGTAGGCAGCATTCATCATCTCTCCAGTTATGGTGCCTGCCATGTGCATCCCCCCCCTCCTAGGCGGGATACTGCACTCTCCCTGGCTGCCGGCTGGCCAGGTGCATGACCCCCTTTTAGGCGGAATACTGCACCTTCACCGGATACGGTGCTGGCCATGTGCATGACCCCCTTCCATAGGCGGAATGCTGCACTCTCTATGGATTCGCTGTCGGCCATGTACGTGACCCCCTTCTCTAGGCGGAACGCTGCACTCTCACTGGTTTCACTGCCGGCCATGTGCGTGACCCCCTTCCATGGGCGGAACGCAGCGCTCTCACTGGATTCGCTGTCGGCCATGTGCGTGACCCCCTTCTTAGGCGGAACGCTACACTCTCACTGGATCTGTTGCCGATCATGTGCATGACCCCCCTTTTTAGGCGGAATACTGCACTCTCACCGGATACGGTACTGGCTATGTGCACGACCCCCTTCCATAGGCGGAACGCTGCACTCTCTCTCATGTGCTATGATGTACTTATGTACTATGTTGCTATGCTGCACTCTCACTGGTTTCGCTGCCGGCCATAGGCATGACTCAGGCAGCATACATACATCCCTCCGTCTGTGGTTGTTTTCTCGCAGGTACGTTGCTGGCCATGTGCATGTACCCCATACATGGCGGGGTGCTTGCACTCTCGCTGGATCCGCTGTCGGCCATATGCATGACCCCTCTTCCGTGGGCGGTGTACGCACTCTCGCTGGATTCGCTGCCTGCCATGGGCATGCCTTCCTTCCTCAGGTGACATACACACATTCTCACTGACTGTGTTTGTCTCTCACCAGTACGATGCTGGCCATGTGTATGACTTCCATATATGGCGGGTGCACGCACTCTCCCTGGATGAGATGCTGGCCATGTGCATTACCCCCCCCCTTTTTTTCTGGGCGGCATGCTACACTCTCACCGGATACCTTGCTGGCCATGAGCATTGCCCTCTAACATGGGTGGAACGCTTGCACTCCCATTGGATACGGTGCTGGCCTTGTGCGTGGCCACCCCTCATGCCATGGGCAGAATTTGGCACGCTCATGAGATTCACGGCTGTCCTTGTATGACTGTGCTGGACTTGTACATGTCCCCCTTCATTGGCAGAGTAGTTGCACTCTCGCTAAATCAGTGTTGGGTGTATTATTGCACACTCACTTAATGCTAGGATAACCCTGTGCATGTTCCCCTTTCACTAGGTGGACCTCCTGCGTTCATGCTGGATTATAGGGTATGTCCTGCTTCTCTGAAGTAGGTACGGCCTTAGGCATCACTCCCTTTTGGGACCTGCCTTTGCACTCTTGCCGACTGCAGTTTGCCAGATCTGAAGGTGGTGTTTGCACAATTTCCCCCCTTTTCGGGGCGGACTGCTTGCGTTCCATCGCATGCTATACTAGGCTTGTGCATAACTCCCCTTCAGGTTGCACTTTGCAATTCCGTACATGCTGTGGCACTCTGTGGCGAGCCCCCCTTTCTCGCTAAATTAACCTTTTGCAGTGAGCGGACGTTCTTGTGCGTTGTTTGGGCCGTGTATGCCTTCTCCTCCTGTAGGTGGGTTGGCCTTCTCACTGCTTACGGGCTGCTCGTACGTATGCCTCATCTACTTCCTGCGGCATACTTTTGTTTTCTTGGGATACGATGCCTGCCACAAACCTTGCACTCGTCTCTAAGGAGTTCATTCTGTCCACCTGACCCGGACGGGCTCTACTTGCTCTCTGCTGCACGGAGCTGGGTGGTACTCATTCATTTAGTTGGCCCTTCATCCCAGGGAATGTTCGTGGTTCCTAGATGCGTGCCCATTCGTCCTTCCGTGGTATTGCTTCCCTGCGCTAGTGGTCACATGGTCGAGAGTGCGGTTGTCTGGAGCGCCCCTCGAATTCTTCGTTGGCTCTGGCAGGACTGCGGTTCCCTTGCCTGCTGCAATTTCCTCCTCTTCGGATGTAGTGTGGTATGAGTCCTTCCTCTTGGCGCCTCTACGCTACAGTCTGATCTGCTACCAGGTGCGGGCCGCTTTTCTCGGGAAGGTCACCCAAATTCTCTTGGGTGCTCGATTACCCAGGTCCGGAGGACCTCCGCCTTGGGTTCTTCAGGGTATTCTCCTTCTGCGAGGCGGTGAACCGGGCATCTCACAGTGTAGCAGGGTTCTGCTTTTGAGCTGTCCTATGGCTTCCCTGTTGCCCACTCCTCCGTTCGGTTGGAGGGTGTTATGCCGGCCTCTGTCTCGACTACCTTATCTCGCCGGCTATGTTTGGCCCCCGCTCGGTACAGATCACTCTGATGTGGCTTCTGTCCCGCCAGACTTCAGAGGTTGTTCCTTCACTGTCCTCCCCTCTGGGGAGAGCATGGTTGTCATGTGGATGGTTCCGGTGTTCCTTTTGGCCTCGTACTGTCTCCCTTGTTCACACTGGCTGTATTAGCTGTGCCGATTTATCGAGTCTACCGCGTTCTGTCCTCCCGCTGAGTGCAGATTGTGTGGTCCATTCTAAGACAATGGTCCTGCTGTAGACTTACCTTCTCGGTAACTTGGGGGGACTACCTTTTCGGTCCAGATTGTCCTTTGATCTCCTACACCGGGACTGTAGAACATGGCTACATCAGCATGGACTATAGCCTGTCTTGTCCTGGCATCTGGCGGATGCTGGGCGGACCCTTTTGGTTCCTTTCCGTCTGTCCTTCTGCTCCCCCACTCGGGTGGATACGGGACAACGTTGCTCGGGGGCCGACGGGACCAGTTTGTCAACTTCTGCCCGTGTTACTGGTCTGCGCCTGATCACATTTGGTTTTTCGCCTGCTTGCCAGGCGACTCCAGCGGGTTCGCTACTGCCCGCTCCTGGCTGTATTTCGTCCAGGATCTGTCGTAAGACTTATGGTATTTTTGTCTGGGGTTCTGTGGGAAGTTGTGCATTCCCCACTCTGACTTTTTCTCTCCCCATGGTTCTGTCTTTTTTCCAGTCTGGCCTGGACCTGGGACTGGGATTCCTTTACTTGAGGTATCAGTGTCAGCGCTGTTCTTCCTCTTCCAGCGTTCCCCAGCCCTCTGGGCCTGTCAAGACCTTCTTACTCGAAATGGCTCTTTGGTTCCTCTGTACTGTCCTTCGGTACCGCCCTGGGAACTACATACTGAGTTCTCGGCGCTCCAATCTTGTCCTTGGAGCCGTTACAGAAGTTCTCTCTACCCCTCCTGTCCTGTACGGTTGTGTTTCCGTATCAGTCGTGTCTCTGACGGGTGCCTGAATGGCCCCCTTTTTGTTCTGAGCCTTCTGTCTTTTCCCAGGACAGGGCTGTTCTACATCCCGTTCCTTCCTTCTGAAGGTGGTGTTTGCCTTTCGCTTCAACACTTCACCAATTTGGACGTTGTTTGGGCCTTGCAGTTTTTACTTGGAGATCTCCGACTCTTGTCGACGTTCGGTCTCTTGGGTTTCCTGGAGGTCCGCGCTTAGAGTTGACGGACTCCAGGGTGGTTTTCCTCCGCTTTATCAGATTGGCTATTGCTGAGGTTACCGCACCGAGGGCAGGATTCTGCCTTTACTGTCACCGTTCATTTCACCAGAGCGGTCGGTGCCTCCTGGGCCGGAGGCTTTGGGCTTCGGCCATGCATTTGAGCAAGGCGGCCACAGGTCTTCCTTGCACGCTTTACAGAGTTCTACAGGGTGCATACTCTGGCTTCGGCGTATGCTGCCTTGGTCCGCCTGGGTCTGCAGGCGGCGGTTCCTTGATGCCTTCGGGTGCTTCGCCTTGGAGCTGTGGTCCCTCCCCTTTTGGACTGCTTTTGAACGTCCCAAGGTCTTCTGTGTCCCCCAAGGAAACTGGGCGAGAAAACGAGATTTTTGTATAACTTACCAGTAAAATCTCTTTCTCGCTCTTTCCTTGGGGGACACAGCACCCACCCATTCGTTGTTTTTCTCTACACGGTTTCCGAGTTTGTGTTACCCGTTGGGTAGTTGGCTTGTTGGTTCCTTGTTGGACTTTGCCTTTTCTCACTGCTTGGACACGCAACTGGCTGCCTTTCTCTCCAGGCTGAGGGTATAGCTGTGGAGGAGGGGCTTAACAGTCTTCACTTAGTGTCACGCCTCCTATGGAGATGAGCTATACCCAAGGTCTGCTGTGTCCCCCAAGGAAAGAGCGAGAAAGAGATTTTACTGGTAAGTTATACAAAAATCTCGTTTTTTGTATTTATTTTTTTCATACAAAGTCTCATATTCCACTAACTTGTGACAAAAAATAAAAACTTCCATGAACTCACTATGCCCATCAGCGAATACCTTGGGGTCTCTTCTTTCCAAAATGGGGTCACTTGTGGGGTAGTTATACTGCCCTGGCATTCTAGGGGCCCAAATGTGTGGTAAGGAGTTTGAAATCAAATTCTGTAAAAAATGACATGTGAAATCCGAAAGGTGCTCTTTGGAATATGGGCCCCTTTGCCCACCTAGGCTGCAAAAAAGTGTCACACATCTGGTATCTCCGTACTCAGGAGAAGGTGGGGAATGTGTTTTGGGGTGTCATTTTTACATATACCCATGCTGGGTGAGAGAAATATCTTGGCAAAAGACAACTTTTCCCATTTTTTTTTTATACAAAGTTGGCATTTGACCAAGATATTTATCTCACCCAGCATGGGTATATGTAAAAAGACACCCCAAAACACATTCCTCAACTTCTCCTGAGTACGGAGATACCAGATGTGTGACACTTTTTTGCAGCCTAGGTGGGCAAAGGGGCCCATATTCCAAAGAGCACCTTTCGGATTTCACAGGTCATTTTTTACAGAATTTGATTTCAAACTCCTTACCACACATTTGGGCCCCTAGAATGCCAGGGCAGTATAACTACCCCACAAGTGACCCCATTTTGGAAAGAAGAGACCCCAAGGTATTCGCTGATGGGCATAGTGAGTTCATGGAAGTTTTTATTTTTTGTCACAAGTTAGTGGAATATGAGACTTTGTAAGAAAAAAAAAAAAATCATCATTTTCCGCTAACTTGTGACAAAAAATAAAAAGTTCTATGAACTCACTATGCCCATCAGCGAATACCTTAGGGTGTGTACTTTCTGAAATGGGGTCATTTGTGGGGTGTTTGTACTGTCTGGGCATTGTAGAACCTCAGGAAACATGACAGGTGTTCAGAAAGTCAGAGCTGCTTCAAAAAGCGGAAATTCACATTTTTGTACCATAGTTTGTAAACGCTATAACTTTTACCCAAACTATTTTTTTTTTACCCAAGACATGTAGAACAATAAATTTAGAGCAAAATTTATATATGGATGTCGTTTTTTCTGCAAAATTTGACAACTGAAAGTGAAAAATTTCATTTTTTTGCAAAAAAAATCGTTAAATTTCGATTAATAACAAAAAAAGTAAAAATGTCAGCAGCAATGAAATACCACCAAATGAAAGCTCTATTAGTGAGAAGAAAAGGAGGTAAAATTAATTTGGGTGGTAAGTTGCATGACCGAGCAATAAACGGTGAAAGTAGTGTAGGTCAGAAGTGTAAAAAGTGGCCTGGTCTTTCAGGGTGTTTAAGCACTGGGGGCTGAGGTGGTTAAAGGGGTTTTCTCATCTCAGACAATGGGGGCATATCGGGACCCGCACCTATATCGAGAACGGAGCCCCGAAAGTTAAGGAGGGCGCACTGCACATGCGCAGCCGCCCTCCATTCATTTCTATGGGGCCGCCGGAAATAGCCGAGCGCTGGCTCGTCTATTGCCGTCTTCCCCATAGAAATCAATGGGAGCATGGGCCGTGCGTGCGTGGCATGATCCCATTCACCTCTATGGGAGAGGTGGGGATTAGCGCTTGGTGGTGGACGGACACCAGGAAATCTGGGGTCCTCCAGCCGCAGCGCTCCCCGCTCCGTTCTCGATATAGGTGCGAGTCCCAGCGGTGGGACCCTCACCTATCAGACAATGGGGGCATACCCTATAACCATGTTATAAGGGAAAATAATAAAATCTACACAACACCTAACCCAAACGGGAACTTCTGTGAAGAAGTTTGGGTACCAAACATGCAGATTTTTCTGTGACAAGACCAATCTCGCCACATTGCATTGGAGAAGCCTGGTTGCCCGCCTGCTTCCTTTAGACTATGGCCCCATGTTGAAACGCTTGATTTTCCCCTGCAAAGACTATGTGAAAGAATTTGGCTCCATGGCAATTGAACTGTATGTATGTGATCTGAGCGCCATTCAGTAATAATGTGCGCTCAGATCCAAGCTATCTGGGGATATGTTAAATATCTATGTTTACTGTAATGGTTGTGACATTGTATATTTGAATAGTGATTTCTGTCCTATTGTCCCCACGTGTGTATTGACGATTTCCCTTTGTCCTGAGAGATAATTGAATTGCTTCTCGGTTGTCTCCAGGACAGAAGACATTGTGTAAAACTGTGTATTCTCCTGCCTGTGATTACATTAACCCATTGTGTAAGGTAATTGTATCACAGGCAGAGGGGAGGATTTTGTGTGGGTGTGTCTGAGTGTATTGTACGGGGTTACTGGTTGTTTTACAAAACCCTGTGGGTGGTATTAATGTGTAAGAATGTGTATAAGAACAATAAACACACAGCACTGGCTGTCCACTGCTTTACCCTCAACACGGAGCTTGGTCTCGTTCTTGGGGGGATTCACTGTATGCTGTTAGAGACTGATTGCTAGGAGTGTAAGCCGCTTGGGTGCGTTTCCTATTTGTCTGCTAGCAGCTATTCGTGAGGTACCGTTCGGAGTTTGGAGCATTCCCTTGTATGTATGTTCCCTTCCGTTCGGGAGTTTGGTGTCTTTAGTAGCTGCCTTTGCATCTTGAAAGGGAATATCTCTTAAACGGCTGTTACGGCACCCCGTGCATAAAAGGGGGTAACAGTTATACCACTGACTCTGGAAGCGAGTGAGAAGATTTCGTCCCATAGATTAGACAAAAGTGGGCATGACCACAATATATGCAAAAGTGTGCCTCTGTCCACACCCCCTCCAGCAGAGATGAGACGTCCCAGGGAATATTCTACATAATTTGTCTGGCGTTCTGTAATGGCAGCGGGGCCCGCTGCAGTCACTGTATTCTACTACACCGGGCCCCGCTCACTGTAGTATACGGTATTCATATCTAACTTGTGGGTATTGTTAAAGTATTCCAATCATCTTAAATCTAGCGCTGTACTACTTACTAGTAACTTCTTGGCAGTCAGGAG